>NC_069503.1:117224776-117230903 GCF_027579735.1 Bombina bombina
GGGGGAGAGAGAGCGCAAAAGAGAGGGGGAGAGAGAGCACAAAAGAGAGGGGTGGAGAGAGCGCAAAAGAGAGGGGGGAGAGAGAGCACAAAAAAGGGGGGAGAGAGAGCGCAAAAGAGAGAGGGGAGAGAGAGTGCAAAAGAGAGAGGAGAGAGAGCACAAAAGAGAGAGGAGAGAGAGCACGAAAGAGGTGGGAGAGAGCGCAAAAGAGAGGGGGGGAGAGAGAGCGCAAAAAGAGAGGGGGGGAGAGAGAGCGCAAAAGAGAGGGGGGAGAAAGAGCGCAAAAGAGAGGGGAGAGTGAGCGCAAAAGAGAGGGAAGAGTGAGCGCAAAAGAGAGGGGAGAGTGAGCGCAAAAGAGAGGGGAGAGTGAGCGCAAAAGAGAGGGGAGAGTGAGAGCAAAAGAGAGGGGAGAGTGAGCGCAAAAGAGAGGGGAGAGTGAGCGCAAAAGAGAGGGGAGAGTGAGCGCAAAAGAGAGGGGAGAGTGAGAGCGCAAAAAAGGGGGGAGAGAGAGCGCAAAAGAGAGAGGGGAGAGAGAGTGCAAAAGAGAGAGGAGAGAGAGCACAAAAGAGAGAGGAGAGAGAGCACGAAAGAGGTGGGAGAGAGCGCAAAAGAGAGGGGGGAGAGAGAGCGCAAAAAGAGAGGGGGGAGAGAGAGCGCAAAAGAGAGGGGGGAGAAAGAGCGCAAAAGAGAGGGGAGAGTGAGCGCAAAAGAGAGGGGAGAGTGAGCGCAAAAGAGAGGGGAGAGTGAGCGCAAAAGAGAGGGGAGAGTGAGCGCAAAAGAGAGGGGAGAGTGAGAGCAAAAGAGAGGGGAGAGTGAGCGCAAAAGAGAGGGGAGAGTGAGCGCAAAAGAGAGGGGAGAGTGAGCGCAAAAGAGAGGGGAGAGTGAGCGCAAAAGAGAGGGGAGAGTGAGCGCAAAAAAGAGGGGAGAGTGAGCGCAAAAGAGAGGGGAGAGTGAGCGCAAAAGAGAGGGGAGAGTGAGCGCAAAAGAGGGGGAGAGAGATTGCAAAAGAGAGAGGGGGAGAGAGAGAGGAAAAGAGAGAGGGGGAGAGAGAGGGCAAAAGAGAGGGGGGAAAGAGAGGGCAAAAGAGGGGGAGAGAGAGGGGGGAGAGAGGGAGAGATGGGGAAAGAGAGGGCAAAAGAGAGGGGGGAGAGAGAGGGCAAGAGAGAGGGCAAAAGAGAGGGGGGAGAGAGAGGGCAAAAGAGAGGGGGGGAAAGAGAGCGCAAAAGAGAGGGGGAGAGAGAGCGCAAAAGAGGGGGGGAGAGAGAGCACAAAAAAGGGGGGAGAGAGAGCGCAAAAGAGAGAGGGGAGAGAGCGCAAAAGAGAGGGGAGAGTGAGCGCAAAAGAGAGGGGAGAGTGAGCGCAAAAGAGAGGGGAGAGTGAGCGCAAAAGAGAGGGGAGAGTGAGCGCAAAAGAGAGGGGAGAGTGAGCGCAAAAGAGAGGGGAGAGTGAGCGCAAAAGAGAGGGGAGAGTGAGCGCAAAAGAGAGGGGAGAGTGAGCGCAAAAGAGAGGGGAGAGTGAGCGCAAAAAAGAGGGGAGAGTGAGCGCAAAAGAGAGGGGAGAGTGAGCGCAAAAGAGAGGGGAGAGTGAGCGCAAAAGAGGGGGAGAGAGATTGCAAAAGAGAGAGGGGGAGAGAGAGAGGAAAAGAGAGAGGGGGAGAGAGAGGGCAAAAGAGAGGGGGGAAAGAGAGGGCAAAAGAGGGGGAGAGAGAGGGGGGAGAGAGGGAGAGATGGGGAAAGAGAGGGCAAAAGAGAGGGGGGAGAGAGAGGGCAAGAGAGAGGGCAAAAGAGAGGGGGGAGAGAGAGGGCAAAAGAGAGGGGGGGAAAGAGAGCGCAAAAGAGAGGGGGAGAGAGAGCGCAAAAGAGGGGGGGAGAGAGAGCACAAAAAAGGGGGGAGAGAGAGCGCAAAAGAGAGAGGGGAGAGAGCGCAAAAGAGAGGGGAGAGTGAGCGCAAAAGAGAGGGGAGAGTGAGCGCAAAAGAGAGGGGAGAGTGAGCGCAAAAGAGAGGGGAGAGTGAGCGCAAAAGAGAGGGGAGAGTGAGCGCAAAAGAGAGGGGAGAGTGAGCGCAAAAGAGAGGGGAGAGTGAGCGCAAAAGAGAGAGGGGGAGAGAGATTGCAAGAGAGAGAGGGGGAGAGAGAGAGGAAAAGAGAGAGGGGGAAAGAGAGGGCAAAAGAGAGGGAGAGAGAGAGGGAGAGAGAGGGGGAGAGAGAGGGCAAAAGAGAGGGGGGAGAGAGAGGGCAAGAGAGAGGGGGGGAGAGAGAGTGCAAAAGAGAGGAGGGAGAGGGAAAAGAAAGGGGGGAGAGAACACAAAAGAGGGGGGGAGAGAGTGCAAAAGAGAGGAGGGAGAGAGGGAAAAAGAAAGGGGGAGAGAGGGGAGGAGGGGAGAGAGCACAAAAGAGGTGGGAGAGGGGGCAAAAGAGAGGGGGGAGAGAGACGGCGAGAGAGAGGGCAAAAGATAGGGGGGGGAGAGAGAGGAGGAAAGAGAGGGGGGAAATAGAGGGGGTAGAGAGAGGGCAAGAGAGAGGGCAAAAGAGAGGGGGGAGAGAGAGGGCAAAAGAGAGGGGGGGAGAGAGAGGGCAAAAGAGAGGGGGGGAGAGAGAGGGCAAAAAAGGGGGAGAGGGCAAAAGAGAGGGGGGAGAGAGAGGGCAAAAGAGGGGGAGAGAGAGGGGGGGAAAGAGAGGGCAAAAGAGAGGGAGAGAGAGGGGGAGAGAGAGTGCAAAAGAGAGGGGGGAGAGAGAGGGCAAGAGAGAGGGGGGGAGAGAGAGTGCAAAAGAGAGGAGGGAGAGGGAAAAGAAAGGGGGGAGAGCACACAAAAGAGGGGGGGAGAGAGTGCAAAAGAGAGGAGGGAGAGAGGGAAAAAGAAAGGGGGAGAGAGGGGAGGAGAGAGCGCAAAAGAGAGGGGGGAGAGAGAGCGCAAAAGAGAGGGGGGAGAGAGAGCGCAAAAGAGAGGGGGGAGAGAGAGCGCAAAAGAGAGGGGTGGAGAGAGCGCAAAAGAGAGGGGGGAGAGAGAGCGCAAAAAAGGGGGGAGAGAGAGCGCAAAAGAGAGAGGGGAGAGAGAGTGCAAAAGAGAGAGGAGAGAGCACAAAAGAGAGAGGAGAGAGAGCACGAAAGAGGTTGGAGAGAGCGCAAAAGAGAGGGGGGGAGAGAGAGCGCAAAAAGAGAGGGGAGAGAGAGAGCGCAAAAGAGAGGGGGGAGAAAGAGCGCAAAAGAGAGGGGAGAGTGAGCGCAAAAGAGAGGGGAGAGAGATGGGGGGAGAGAGTGCAAAAGAGACGGGGGAGAGAGAGCGCAAAAGAGACGGGGGAGAGATAGCTCAAAAGAGAGGGGGGAGAGAGAGCGCAAAAGAGAGGGGGGAGAGAGAGCGCAAAAGAGATGGGGTAGAGAGAGCGCAAAAAAGGCAGAGGTAGAGAGCGCAAAAGAGAGGGGGAGAGAGAGCGCAAAAGAAAGTGGAGAGAGATGGGGGAGAGAGCACAAAAGAGATGGGGGAGAGAGAGCGCAAAAGAGATGGGGGAGAGAGAGATGGGGGAGAGAGCGCAAAAGAGATGGGGGAGAGAGCGCAAAAGAGTGGGACCGCTGTACTGCAAAAAGTGGCCCGTGTGAACGGGCTTTAGGACTAGTGTGTGTGTGTGTGTGTGTGTATATATATATATATATATATATATATATATATATATATATATATATATATATATATATATATATATATATATATAATGTGTGTGTCTGTGTTAGTATGTGTATATACACAAACACGTAGATATTCATATATATCTATATATATATATATATATATGTATAATTTTTTTTTATTATTTATTTTTGGTTGTAGCATTTCAAGCCATTTTTTTTCTTTATATTTTATTGATAATCCATAAAGGAGTTATATATTAACACAGTAGGTTAAGTATTCTGTACCAAAAAAAAACAAAAAAGGGGGGAAAGTGGGTGGGAAGCTGGGACAGACAGGGTGATGGAAAAATCTGCATAAGGTAGGTGTGGGTTCTGGGAGGGTGGTATTATCAAGAGAGGAGTTTTATGAGGAAAGGAAGGGCCAGGGGGTTGGGGGATGCCTCCTTAGAGGTCTAAGCTAGGGAGCCAATGAGTGTTGAACATGGTTTGCCAGTCAGTCCATATAATTTCAAACAGGTCTGAGTTTTCTAAGGGGTAGAAAACATTTTTTTCCATGGAGTAAATATACATCATAACTTTAATTATTTCTGGCCGGGGGGGGGGGGGTTAGTTTTTTCCATGATCTGGAAATGGAAAGTTTGATAGCTGAAAAGAGGTATATGCATAAGTATCAATGGTGCTTAGGTAGTTTGTAGGAACCTAAATGAAAGAGGGTCACTGTTACGGTTGCCTCCAGGCTGGCTGGAAGTTGGACCGTAGAAAAGGATGCTCCTAGCGCTCACCAAAGGAGCAGCAGCACCGTAGACACTCTAACTGCTGCGTAGCCACCATAAGTAACGCAGACTCCACGAACCACCGCTGCTGGGCTGGTATCTCGCCGTCTGCTCTGCGCCCTGGACCCACGACCAGGCTCCAGTAGGTGAACCTCTTCCTTATGTAGCAATCCCTGTAGCTAAGGGAGTATGAAAAACATAGCAATCCCTGTAGTGATTATAAGCTGTCCCCTACAAACATGAGTCAAAGCTTCAAGTTAGAGGGTCAAAAATAGGTCTGATGTGCTGGAGCACACAGCCTGCTTTTTATTGAGGTTACATGCAAACAGGACACTCTCAGGGGGAGGCATAAAATCCCCCATCACACATTTGATATTAGATAGAGAGACACTCCCTTTGACAGGCCACAACATTTACTTCAGCAGATAACATTACACACAATAAAACAATGCAGTCCACCTTATCAATACTAGTCTGATTAGACAATGGGAAAGTTGATCACTAAACCTAATTAGAGCTAATCCCAGCAGACTTGTATTTAGAATAGGTTTCTTGAAGCTGAACAAAATTTAACTCTTAATGGCACACAATGAAACTGAACCAAGTGGGAGAAAGCCAGGGACAAGTCATTTCACAGGTCTGGGGACATAGTCTTAAAGGGGCATTGTTCATCAAAGTCACAATATGTCCCCAGATGGTTCTTAAAGGGCCACACACACACCCAACAACAGTCAATATGTCCTCAGGGGCACAATCTTCCAGGGGCCATAGTCATGTGGAAGGAGGCTGGCAAATAGGCTTCTCCAAAATCCAGGGAAGCAGGGCAATTTTCCATTTAAAGGGCCAGTTACAAACAGCAGTTTGTAACAGTCACTTCCAGAGATTTAGAAATGGGGAATCTCTAGTCTGGATAGTGTAATGAAACAAGTGTCCCAAAGTGGTTTGAGTTTCGGGCAACCCCACCAAATCTGTATCATATCACCTATGTGGTCGCAGTTTCTCCAGCATTGAGGAGAAGCAGTAGGGAACAATTCAGCTAATCTGGCTGCAACATAATACCAGTGTGTGAGTAACTTAAAATTTGTCTCATATATGGTAATATAGTGGATAGCTTTTCTTTCATGTAATTAGCAAGAGTCCATGAGCTAGTGACGTATGGGATATACATTCCTACCAGGAGGGGCAAAGTTTCCCAAACCTCAAAATGCCTATAAATACACCCCTCACCACACCCACAAATCAGTTTTACAAACTTTGCCTCCTATGGAGGTGGTGAAGTAAGTTTGTGCTAGATTCTACGTTGATATGCGCTCCGCAGCAGGTTGGAGCCCGGTTTTCCTCTCAGCGTGCAGTGAATGTCAGAGGGATGTGAGGAGAGTATTGCCTATTTGAATTCAATGATCTCCTTCTACGGGGTCTATTTCATAGGTTCTCTGTTATCGGTCGTAGAGATTCATCTCTTACCTCCCTTTTCAGATCGACGATATACTCTTATTTATATACCATTACCTCTGCTGATTTTCGTTTCAGTACTGGTTTGGCTTTCTACAACATGTAGATGAGTGTCCTGGGGTAAGTAAGTCTTATTTTCTGTGACACTCTAAGCTATGGTTGGGCACTTTTTTATAAAGTTCTAAATATATGTATTCAAACATTTATTTGCCTTGACTCAGGATGTTCAACATTCCTTATTTCAGACAGTCAGTTTCATATTTGGGATAATGCATATGT
>NC_069503.1:117650327-117695327 GCF_027579735.1 Bombina bombina
AACATTCTTTGGGCTGGAGGTACATGGGCTTAAGGATACCCAGAGACTGCATGGAAATATGGAATTTTATATGCTGGACACCCCCATGTACTTTCATACCTCTGTCTTATGTCTATGTCACCCTGTATCCATAAATACAGGATGGGTACAGGGTGTGAGTGCCCCTTGTGGGAGCAATTGTGACTCTATAAGCAAAGTGGGCATAAAAGACTTTATAGCTAATAAGAACTGTTCCTATATTCTGTAATAAGATGTATTCTATGTATGTTTAAGATCTGATTGTGTCTCAGGAGTCTGTCTGGGTAAACTGATTGTGTCCTTGTGTGATTATGTTAACTAGACTGCCCAACATCAGATTGTCTGAGTAAACGTTCTTCCCTAGTTAATTAACTTAATATGTTAATCTGTTTTACCTGTGAATAGACAATTGTTTGATGCATTGTTCATATGTTTGCTTTACTGTTAAACCAATGCCCTTTGTAACCTGAAGCCAGGGTGTATAAATCTGTGTGCTGCCTTCAAATAAAGCATATATTCTGTTTAAACCTGAAAACTGGCTGGTTTGTGAATTGCTGATTCCCTATGCAGGACGTTGTTCCCTGGTATTAACCCTTGGTACACTGTTGGTACCGTAACATTGGTGGCAGCGACGGAATGAACCTTATCGCCCAGAAGAGCAACTACACAAGCCAGTAACCTCAGGAAGAGGGGGATTATTACAATACTGACTAAGATGGAAAAGAGAAAAGTAAATTTTGCAGCTTTTAAAAACTTCCTGGAAACAGAAGGAGAGATTGATGGGTACCTTGCGGATTTTGAGAGGCAATGTGCACTACACAAGGTACCCGCAGAGGACTGGGTCACGATATTATCTGGAAAATTATCCGGCCGGGCCAGAGAGGCTTTTCGGGGCCATTCCAGATGAGGAAGTCAGGGATTATAATACTGTAAAAGAGGCTCTGCTCTCCAGGTATGCGGTTACACCGGAGGCATACCGGAGACGGTTCAGAGACACTGTTAAATTAGCTGGAGATTCCTACCTTGAGTGGGCATGTAAGGTGCACCGCACAGCAGCTCACTGGATAGCGGGGGTGCCAAGCCATATCTGGGGAAGAGGTGCTGCAGCTATTCCTGTTGGAACATTGCTTCGACAAATTACCCGCAGGAGTTCGAGAGTGGGTTCGGGACCGTAAACCCTCCACCCTGCAGGAAGCGGCTCGCTTGGCAGATGAGTATACGGATGCCCGCAAACTGGACATTGCTACCACTAAGCCCCCTGCTAGAGTGGAGTACAGACCCCCCAGTCACCCCAGCAGCTGCCAGTTACCAAACCCCGGCGCACCGCTATACCACACGGCCTCGGCCACGAACTACCCTCAGAGAGCCCTGTTCAATTCGCGGGGCTACTCACAACCTATTCGGTGCTTTAGATGTAAGCAACTAGGGCACAAAAGACCAGAGTGTCCCCTAAACGCAGCGAACCAAGCGCAGTCCTGGAGAAGACCCGCCGGCGGAATCCCACGTAATCCTCAGCCTGCGGCCCGCTACGTAGAGGCGCAAGAATGCTGGAGCATCCTACATGAGGCAGACCTTGTGCAAGCTGCCCACCGGAATAACCGGCAACTGGTTAAAGTGAATGGGAAGAAGGTCAGTGGTCTACGGGATACTGGTGCTACCATGACCTTGCTTCAAAAGAACTTGGTGTCTGAGAAACAGTACACTGGAGACACTGTGGCTGTGAGGGTAGCAGGGGGCGATGTGTTCAGCCTACCTGTTGCCAGGGTACATTTGGATTGGGGAGTGGGCGCTAGACCTGTGAATGTGGGGGTCAAGAAGGACTTACCTGCTGATGTTCTTCTTGGAAATGACTTGGCCCCCCTTGTTTCTGCCTACGCTCCTATGGGTCCCGCTGATGTTAACTCTGTGACTACCCGTGCCCAGATCCGTGCAGCAGAGACTGACCCACCTGCTGCTAAGCCCCAGGACGCTGAGCTCAGTAAATCTCTATCCGCTATTGATATGTGGAGGTCCCGTTACAATGCGCTGATGAAGGAGAAGAGGAGCGCAGAGGAAAAAGCACGTTTAGAACAGGAATCTCTGCTAGACAAGCTGCACCGACAGACTGCAGAAAACACCAGCTTGAGAGTGGAACATGAAACATTAAAGACAAACTTAGTGACACTGGAGGAGAAGCTGACGCTGGCTCATAGTGAGGTGCAGCAACTCAAGGGCACCCTATGTCAGTATGAAGGGATTGTGGATACCTATAAAGAGCAGGTACAGAAAACTCGTAAAGAAGCTGATGGGATTTTGAAGGACTGTTTGGCCCTGGTCTGGGCACTGAGGAATTTGAACCCTTGTTTGTATGGACAGGAATTCTCTCTCATAACGGGAATACAGATGGATTGTCCCAGCAAACTGACATGCCTACCAGGCGCTCTGGTGGTATATGCCACAGTATATACCCTGGACAGCCGAGCATGACAAACCAGAGGGAGAGGAGTTTGATGGTCCTGTCCCCCAGCAACACGGCTGTTTAGCCAAAGGGGAGACGATTGGTCTCCCCCTCCAGCAGCACAGCTATGTATCCGAAGGGGAGACAGTCGGTCTTCCCCTCCAGCAACCAGGCACCCACAAGGCTACTTCCATGGTAGTGCTGGCACCCGGGCAGAGTACAGCTGGTCTCTGCCCACCTCGCAACCCACCAATTCAGCGTACCAGTCCCCCACACAGCTGTGGTGAGGCACCTGGACATGGACAAGTTTTCCCCGTACTCAGGTGTAGTAACCATTTATTGTGGGTGGGCTGTACTACTAATTGTGTTTTATGGGTGGGTTGCTGGACTAACCAGGGCACTGACCGGCAGGAGGTCAGATACCCTGTTAGTCTGTTTGGAAAAGGGGAGAGATGTGACAAAACCAATCTCGCCACTGTACATTGGAGGGCCTGTTATGGAACATTCTTTGGGCTGGAGGTACATGGGCTTAAGGATACCCAGAGACTGCATGGAAATATGGAATTTTATATGCTGGACACCCCATGTACTTTCATACCTCTGTCTTATGTCTATGTCACCCCTGTATCCATAAATACAGGATGGGTACAGGGTGTGAGTGCCCCTTGTGGGAGCAATTGTGACTCTATAAGCAAAGTGGGCATAAAAGACTTTATAGCTAATAAGAACTGTTCCTATATTCTGTAATAAGATGTATTCTATGTATGTTTAAGATCTGATTGTGTCTCAGGAGTCTGTCTGGGTAAACTGATTGTGTCCTTGTGTGATTATGTTAACTAGACTGCCCAACATCAGATTGTCTGAGTAAACGTTCTTCCCTAGTTAATTAACTTAATATGTTAATCTGTTTTACCTGTGAATAGACAATTGTTTGATGCATTGTTCATATGTTTGCTTTACTGTTAAACCAATGCCCTTTGTAACCTGAAGCCAGGGTGTATAAATCTGTGTGCTGCCTTCAAATAAAGCATATATTCTGTTTAAACCTGAAAACTGGCTGGTTTGTGAATTGCTGATTCCCTATGCAGGACGTTGTTCCCTGGTATTAACCCTTGGTACACTGTTGGTACCGTAACATATATGGTGTGTGTATATGTATATATGTTGTGTGTATATATATTGTGTGTGTGTATGTATGTATGGTGTGTGTGTATGTGGTGTGTGTGTGTGTATGTGGTGTGTGTATGTGTGTATGTGGGGTGTGTGTGTATGTATATGGTGTGTGTGTATGTGTATGTGGTGTGTGTGTATGTGGTGTGGTGTGTGTGTATGTGGTGTGTGTGTGTGTATGTGGAGTGTGTGTGTGTATGTGGTGTGTGTGTATATGGTGTGTGTGTGTGTATGTGGTGTGTGTGTATGTGGTGTGTGTGTATATGGTGTGTGTGTGTGTGTATGTGGTGTGTGTGCACACCTTCGCTAGCACAGAGAGCTGCACAGTGTGTATTAACCCTTCACTAGCACAGAGAGCAGCACAGTGTGTATTAACCCTTCATTAGCACAGAAAGCTGCAGTGTGTATTAACCTTTCACTAACACAGAGAACAGCACAGTGTGTATTAACCCTTTACTAGCACAGAGAGCTACACAGTGTGTAAAAAAACCTTCGCTAGCACAGAGAGCTACACAGTGTGTATTAACCCTTCGCTAGCACAGAGAGCAGCACAGTGTATATTAGCCCTTCACTAACACAAAGAGTTGAACAGTACTTTAGTATCCCATTGCCTGGCACAAGCAGATGAAAATCTTAGTTTAGCGTTCTCAATCATTTTCTCAGCCATATCTCATTATTTTTCTACAAACATTGGCGTGGGGGTTCAGATGAGGGCTACCAACAATGCTGCAGTGTTTGTGTCTCCAGGAACAAAAATGGGAGTCATATTTTGGGGTGTAAAGTCCCTGTTCTCCCCATAGACTTTCCACAGCCAGCCAGCTCTGCTCACCTACATGGATAGATTGTATCAAACCCTCAGCCTATAGGTTTTATACATTTGTAACTGTTTACATCCACACGCAATGCACTTAGCCTTAAAGGAACATCTCACACCATGCACAGTCTTTAAGGAGCAGGCACACAAGCTTTTAAGCACACCCAAATGCACACAGCCTTAAAGGGGCACCCAGTTTTAAAGTGACAGACAGAAACGCAGACTTTAAAGGGGGAGCTCACACCACACACACACAGTTTTAATGGTACAGGTACACAAACACAGCACACACAGCCTTAACAGCACAGATCACATTACGCTTGCACAGTCTTAAAGGCACGGACACCCTCACACAATGCACACAGTCCTTAAAGTGATAGTAACTTTCCCTTTGTCTAAACAAATCTAATATGTTATAGATATTTTAGAAGGAGTTTAACTCTTCAGTTGTTATGAAGATGCGCTATAACTTACTTTTTAATGTAGCGCTGAAATTCAAATACCCTGCCCTCTGGCCACCAACTTGAAAAGAAATATTTTTGTTGAACTAACAGTTTGAAATATTTTCCAATCATCTCTCTAAAACAAAGGTGCCGTATGACTAGAGGGCTGATTGGGGAACCGTTCAAACTGTCAGCTCAACAACAACAAAACACTCACAGACTAAAAGCACAGCTCATGGCTTTGTGTGAATGCCATAAAATCTCTATAACTCTTTTTATGATTGCCTTGAGCCATCTCTAAGGGGCCGATTTACTAAAGTGAGGACGGACATGATACAATGTAGCGTATCATGCCCGCCGCACATCGATAAATGCTGACAGCTTAGGCTTGCGCGAAAACAGGGGGCATCAAGCTCCATTCGGAACTTGATAATTCGGCCTCTAAATCTGTGTGTACCATAAACCATCCATTTATAGCATTTAAGGCTGTGCGTGAATGCCATGAGCTGTCCTTTTAAAGCTGTGTGTGAACATTGTGGAACCTGTACCATTAAAACTGTGTGTTGTGTTAGCTTCCCCTTTAAAGTCTGCGTTTGTGTCTGTCACTTTAATATTGGGTGCCCCTTTAAGGATGTGTGCATTGCGTGCAGATGTATACTGTTATCACTCCCTTTAAGACTGTGTGCATGTGGTGTGACTATACCCACTGAAGGTTGTGTGTGCCTGCCCCTTTAAGACTGTGTGAGCAGGCGGTGAGCTGCCCTTTAAGGCTGCACTAGGTGTGCATGGTGTGAGCTGTTCCTTTAACACTGTGTGGTTATGATGCAAGTTGTCCTTCTAAAGGCTGTGCACGTGCCCCTGTCACTTTAAGACAGAGCATCCCTTTAAGGCAGTGTGCATTTAACCACTAAAGGTTGTGTGTGCCTGTACCTTAAAGACTGTGTACGCAGGTGCCGAGCTGCCCTTTAAGGTTGCGCTGCGTGAAAAATACAGTGATCTGTCCCCTTTACGCTGTATGCGTGTGGTGCAAGTTGTCGTTTTAAAGGCTGAGAGTGCTCTGTGTGTTTGTGTGCGTGCACGTGCCACTGTCCCGTTAAGACAGAGTGTTCCTTTAAGGCTGCGTGCATCACATGGGGATGCATACTATCGCTCCCTTAAAAACTGTGCGTGTAAACTCACTAAAATGTTGTGTGTGCCTGCCCCTTTTAGACTGTGAGCAGGTGCCAAGCTGCCCTTTAAGGTTGCGCTGCGTGCACATTACGGTGATCTGTCCCTTTAAGGCGTTATGTGCAGGTGTCGAGCTTCCCTTTAAGGTTGCGCTGCGTGCACATTATGGTGATCTGTCCCTTTAAGGCTCTGTGTGCAGGTGTCGAGCTGCCCTTTAAGGTTGCGCTGCATGAACATCACTGCTCTCTATCCCTTTAAGACTGTGCATGTGGTGCTAGTTGACCCTTTCAAGGCTGTGTGGGTTTTTGCCTGTCCCTTTAAGGCTGTGTGACCAGGTGCTATCCTGCCCTTTAAGGCTGTGTGACCAGGTGCTATCCTGCCCTTTAAGGCTGTGTGACCAGGTGCTATCCTGCCCTTTAAGGCTGTGTGACCAGGTGCTATCCTGCCCTTTAAGGCTGTGTGACCAGGTGCTATCCTGCCCTTTAACCCCTTAACGATATGCATCGTACAGGGTACGTCTTGCACAAACTGGTCTTTAAAGACCAGCGACGTACCCTGTAAGACGTTGGGGTTGAAAGCGGTTGGAAGCGATCCTGATCGCTTTCAGCCGCTTTCCGGTTATTGCAGTGATGCCTCGATATCGAGGCATCACTGCAATAAGATTTTACCCCATCCAATGCAGAGAGAGCCACTCTGTAGCCCTCTCTGTACCGGACATCGATGGCCGCAATCGTTGGTGGGTGGGAGCCGACGTTGGAAGGCGGGTGGGCGGCCATCGGTGGATTACGTAGTGCAGAGGTGGGCGGGATCGCTGGGGGTGCGCACGGACGCGTGCACGTGGGGGAGGCGAGCGGGCGCGTGCACGGAGAGGGAGCGGGTGGGAACCATTACACTATGGAACAGATTTTGTTTAAATTTAGAGGGAGAGAGGGGGGTATACAAAATTTAATCTAGATAATCAAAGTGATCTGGGAGGGGGTGGGGGTTTAGTCTTGGGGGGGAAGCTACACTACAAAAAAGTGTGGGGGGGGGGGGAAATAAAAAATATATTTTTTTGTAGAGAGCTGTTTGGGGGGGGGGGGGGATCAGGGAGGTTTGGGGCTAAGGGGGATCCTACACAGCAGCATATGTAAATATGCTATATATAAAAAAAAAAAAAGATACCTTTTATTTTAGTACTGGCAGACTTTCTGCCAGTAATTAAGATGGCGGAGACAATTGTGGGGTGGGGGAGGGAAGAGAGCTGTTTGGGAGGGATCAGGGGGTCTGATGTGTTAGGTGGGAGGCTGATCTCTACACTAAAGCTAAAATTAACCCTGCAAGTTCCCTACAAGATCCCTAATTAACCCCTTCACTGCTAGACATAATACACGTGTTGATGTGCAGCGGCATTTAACAGCCTTCTAATTACCAAAAAGCATCGCCAAAACCATATATGTCTGCTATTTCTGAACAAAGGGGATCCCAGAGTAGCATTTACAACCATCTGTGCCATAATTGCACAAGCTGTTTGTAAATAATTTCAGTGAGAAACCTAAAATTGCGAAAAAAAATTATGTTTTTTAAAATTTGATCGCATTTGGCAGTGAAATGGTGGCATTAAATATACCAAAATGGGCCTTTGGGATGTCTTCTAAAAAAAATATATATATACATGTCAGGGATATTCAGGGATTCCTGACAGATATCAGGGTTCCAATGTAACTAGCGCTAATTTTGAAAAAAAGTGGCTTTGAAATAGCAAAGTGCTACTTTTATTTAGTGCCCTATAACTTGCAAAAAAAGCAAAGAAGATGTAAACATTGGGTATTTCTAAACTCAGGACAAAATTTAGAAACTATGTAGCATGGTTGTTTTTTGGTGGTTGTAGATGTGTAACAGATTTTGGGGGTCAAAGTTAGAAAAAGTGTGTTTTCTCAATTTTTTCCTCATATTTTTATTTTTTTAATAATAAATTATAAGATATGATGAAAATAATGGTATCTTTAGAAAGTCCATTTAATGGCGAGAAAACCGGTATATAATATGTGTGGGTACAGTAATGAGTATATAATATGTGTGGGTACAGTATGAGTATATAATATGTGTGGGTACAGTAATGAGTATATAATATGTGTGGGTACAGTATGAGTATATGTGTGGGTACAGTATGAGTATATAATATTTGTGGGTACAGTAATGAGTATATAATATGTGTGGGTACAGTATGAGTATATAATATGTGTGGGTACAGTATGAGTATATAATATGTGTGGGTACAGTATGAGTATATGTGTGGGTACAGTATGAGTATATAATATGTGTGGGTACAGTAATGAGTATATAATATGTGTGGGTACAGTAATGAGTATATAATATGTGTGGGTACATTAATGAGTATATAATATGTGTGGGTACAGTAATGAGTATATAATATGTGTGGGTACAGTATGAGTATATAATATGTGTGTGTACAGTAATGAGTATATAATATGTGTGGGTACAGTAATGAGTATATAATATGTGTGGGTACAGTATGAGTATATAATATGTGTGGGTACAGTAATGAGTATATAATATGTGTGGGTACAGTATGAGTATATGTGTGGGTACAGTATGAGTATATAATATTTGTGGGTACAGTAATGAGTATATAATATGTGTGGGTACAGTATGAGTATATAACATGTGTGGGTACAGTATGAGTATATAATATGTGTGGGTACAGTATGAGTATATGTGTGGGTACAGTATGAGTATATAATATGTGTGGGTACAGTAATGAGTATATAATATGTGTGGGTACATTAATGAGTATATAATATGTGTGGGTACAGTAATGAGTATATAATATGTGTGTGTACAGTAATGAGTATATAATATGTGTGGGTACAGTAATGAGTATATAATATGTGTGGGTACAGTAATGAGTATATAATATGTGTGGGTACAGTATGAGTATATAATATGTGTGTGTACAGTAATGAGTATATAATATGTGTGGGTACAGTAATGAGTATATAATATGTGTGGGTACAGTATGAGTATATAATATGTGTGGGTACAGTAATGAGTATATAATATGTGTGGGTACAGTAATGAGTATATAATATGTGTGGGTACAGTATGAGTATATAATATGTGTGGGTACAGTAATGAGTATATAATATGTGTGGGTACAGTAATGATTATATAATATGTGTGGGTACAGTATGAGTATATAATATGTGTGGGTACAGTATGAGTATATAATATGTGTGGGTACAGTAATGAGTATATAATATGTGTGGGTACAGTAATGAGTATATAATATGTGTGGGTACAGTATGAGTATATAATATGTGTGGGTACAGTATGAGTATATAATATGTGTGTGTACAGTAATGAGTATATAATATGTGTGGGTACAGTAATGAGTATATAATATGTGTGGGTACAGTAAATGAGTATATAATATGTGTGTGTACAGTAATGAGTATATAATATGTGTGGGTACAGTAATGAGTATATAACATGTGTGGGTACAGTAATGAGTATATAACATGTGTGGGTACAGTAAATGAGTATATAAGATGTGTGTGTACAGTAATGAGTATATAATATGTGTGGGTACAGTAAATGAGTATATAATGTGTGGGTACAGTAATGAGTATATAATATGTGTGGGTACAGTAAATGAGTATATAACATGTGTGGGTACAGTATGAGTATATAATATGTGTGAGTACAGTAATGAGTATATAATATGTGTGAGTACAGTAATGAGTATATAATATGTGTGGGTACAGTATGAGTATATAATATGTGTGAGTACAGTAATGAGTATATAATATGTGTGGGTACAGTAATGAGTATATAATATGTGTGGGTACAGTATGAGTATATATTATGTGTGGGTACAGTATGAGTATATATTATGTGTGGGTACAGTAATGAGTATATAATATGTGTGGGTACAGTATGAGTATATATTATGTGTGGGTACAGTAATGAGTATATAATATGTGTGTGTACAGTAATGAGTATATAATATGTGTGGGTACAGTAATGAGTATATAATATGTGTGGGTACAGTAAATGAGTATATAATATGTGTGGGTACAGTAATGAGTATATAATATGTGTGGGTACAGTATGAGTATATAATATGTGTGTGTACAGTAATGAGTATATAATATGTGTGGGTACAGTAAATGAGTATATAATATGTGTGTGTACAGTAATGAGTATATAATATGTGTGGGTACAGTAATGAGTATATAATATGTGTGGGTACAGTATGAGTATATAATATGTGTGGGTACAGTAATGAGTATATAATATGTGTGGGTACAGTAATGAGTATATAATATGTGTGTGTACAGTAATGAGTATATAACATGTGTGGGTACAGTAATGAGTATATAATATGTGTGTGTACAGTAATGAGTATATAATATGTGTGGGTACAGTAATGAGTATATAATATGTGTGTGTACAGTATGAGTATATAATATGTGTGGGTACAGTATGAGTATATAATATGTGTGGGTACAGTAATGAGTATATAATATGTGTGTGTACAGTAATGAGTATATAATATGTGTGGGTACAGTAATGAGTATATAATATGTGTGGGTACAGTAAATGAGTATATAATGTGTGGGTACAGTAATGAGTATATAATATGTGTGGGTACAGTAATGAGTATATAATATGTGTGTGTACAGTAATGAGTATATAATATGTGTGGGTACAGTAATGAGTATATAATATGTGTGGGTACAGTAAATGAGTATATTATGTGTGGGTACAGTAATGAGTATATAATATGTGTGGGTACAGTATGAGTATATATTATGTGTGGGTACAGTAATGAGTATATAATATGTGTGGGTACAGTATGAGTATATAATATGTGTGGGTACAGTATGAGTATATGTGTGGGTACAGTATGAGTATATAATATGTGTGGGTACAGTAATGAGTATATAATATGTGTGGGTACAGTATGAGTATATAATATGTGTGTGTACAGTAATGAGTATATAATATGTGTGGGTACAGTAATGAGTATATAATATGTGTGGGTACAGTATGAGTATATAATATGTGTGTGTACAGTAATGAGTATATAATATGTGTGGGTACAGTAATGAGTATATAATATGTGTGGGTACAGTATGAGTATATAATATGTGTGTGTACAGTAATGAGTATATAATATGTGTGGGTACAGTAATGAGTATATAATATGTGTGGGTACAGTAATGAGTATATAATATGTGTGGGTACAGTAATGAGTATATAATATGTGTGGGTACAGTAATGATTATATAATATGTGTGGGTACAGTATGAGTATATAATATGTGTGGGTACAGTAATGAGTATATAATATGTGTGGGTACAGTAATGAGTATATAACATGTGTGGGTACAGTATGAGTATATAATATGCGTGGGTACAGTAATGAGTATATAACATGCGTGGGTACAGTAATGAGTATATAATATGTGTGGGTACAGTAATGAGTATATAATATGTGTGGGTACAGTAATGAGTATATAATATGTGTGGGTACAGTATGAGTATATAATATGTGTGGGTACAGTAATGAGTATATAATATGTGTGAGTACAGTAATGAGTATATAATATGTGTGTGTACAGTAATGAGTATATAATATGTGTGTGTACAGTAATGAGTATATCATATGTGTGGGTACAGTAATGAGTATATAATATGTGTGGGTACAGTAAATGAGTATATAATATGTGTGTGTACAGTATGAGTATATAATATGTGTGGGTACAGTATGAGTATATAATATGTGTGTGTACAGTAATGAGTATATAATATGTGTGGGTACAGTAATGAGTATATAATATGTGTGTGTACAGTAATGAGTATATAACATGTGTGGGTACAGTATGAGTATATAATATGTGTGGGTACAGTATGAGTATATAATATGTGTGGGTACAGTAATGAGTATATAATATGTGTGGGTACAGTAATGAGTATATAACATGTGTGGGTACAGTAAATGAGTATATAATATGTGTGGGTACAGTAAATGAGTATATAATATGTGTGGGTACAGTAATGAGTATATAACATGTGTGGGTACAGTAAATGAGTATATAACATGTGTGGTACAGTAATGAGTATATAATATGTGTGGGTACAGTAAATGAGTATATAATATGTGTGAGTACAGTAATGAGTATATAATGTGTGTGAGTACAGTAATGAGTATATAATTTGTGTGGGTACAGTAATGAGTATATAATATGTGTGTGTACAGTAATGAGTATATAATATGTGTGGGTACAGTAATGAGTATATAATATGTGTGGGTACAGTATGAGTATATAATATGTGTGTGTACAGTAATGAGTATATAATATGTGTGGGTACAGTAATGAGTATATAATATGTGTGGGTACAGTAAATGAGTATATAATATGTGTGTGTACAGTAATGAGTATATAATATGTGTGGGTACAGTAATGAGTATATAATATGTGTGTGTACAGTAATGAGTATATAACATGTGTGGGTACAGTAATGAGTATATAACATGTGTGGGTACAGTAAATGAGTATATAAGATGTGTGTGTACAGTAATGAGTATATAATATGTGTGGGTACAGTAAATGAGTATATAATGTGTGGGTACAGTAATGAGTATATAATATGTGTGGGTACAGTAAATGAGTATATAACATGTGTGGGTACAGTATGAGTATATAATATGTGTGAGTACAGTAATGAGTATATAATATGTGTGGGTACAGTATGAGTATATAATATGTGTGAGTACAGTAATGAGTATATAATATGTGTGGGTACAGTAATGAGTATATAATATGTGTGGGTACAGTATGAGTATATATTATGTGTGGGTACAGTATGAGTATATATTATGTGTGGGTACAGTAATGAGTATATAATATGTGTGGGTACAGTATGAGTATATATTATGTGTGGGTACAGTAATGAGTATATAATATGTGTGTGTACAGTAATGAGTATATAATATGTGTGGGTACAGTAATGAGTATATAATATGTGTGGGTACAGTAAATGAGTATATAATATGTGTGGGTACAGTAATGAGTATATAATATGTGTGGGTACAGTATGAGTATATAATATGTGTGTGTACAGTAATGAGTATATAATATGTGTGGGTACAGTAAATGAGTATATAATATGTGTGTGTACAGTAATGAGTATATAATATGTGTGGGTACAGTAATGAGTATATAATATGTGTGGGTACAGTAATGAGTATATAACATGTGTGGGTACAGTAATGAGTATATAATATGTGTGTGTACAGTAATGAGTATATAATATGTGTGGGTACAGTAATGAGTATATAATATGTGTGTGTACAGTATGAGTATATAATATGTGTGGGTACAGTATGAGTATATAATATGTGTGGGTACAGTAATGAGTATATAATATGTGTGGGTACAGTATGAGTATATAATATGTGTGTGTACAGTAATGAGTATATAATATGTGTGGGTACAGTAATGAGTATATAATATGTGTGGGTACAGTAAATGAGTATATAATGTGTGGGTACAGTAATGAGTATATAATATGTGTGGGTACAGTAATGAGTATATAATATGTGTGTGTACAGTAATGAGTATATAATATGTGTGGGTACAGTAATGAGTATATAATATGTGTGGGTACAGTAAATGAGTATATTATGTGTGGGTACAGTAATGAGTATATAATATGTGTGGGTACAGTATGAGTATATATTATGTGTGGGTACAGTAATGAGTATATAATATGTGTGGGTACAGTATGAGTATATAATATGTGTGGGTACAGTATGAGTATATGTGTGGGTACAGTATGAGTATATAATATGTGTGGGTACAGTAATGAGTATATAATATGTGTGGGTACAGTATGAGTATATATTATGTGTGGGTACAGTAATGAGTATATAATATGTGTGGGTACAGTAATGAGTATATAATATGTGTGGGTACAGTAAATGAGTATATAATATGTGTGGGTACAGTATGAGTATATAATATGTGTGGGTACAGTATGAGTATATAATATGTGTGGGTACAGTAATGAGTATATAATATGTGTGGGTACAGTAAATGAGTATATAATATGTGTGGGTACAGTAAATGAGTATATAATATGTGTGGGTACAGTATGAGTATATAATATGTGTGGGTACAGTAATGAGTATATAATATGTGTGGGTACAGTAAATGAGTATATAATATGTGTGGGTACAGTATGAGTATATAATATGTGTGGGTACAGTAATGAGTATATAATATGTGTGGGTACAGTAAATGAGTATATAATATGTGTGGGTACAGTAATGAGTATATAATATGTGTGGGTACAGTAATGAGTATATAATATGTGTGGGTACAGTAATGAGTATATAATATGTGTGGGTACAGTAATGAGTATATAATATGTGTGGGTACAGTAATGAGTATATAATATGTGTGGGTACAGTAAATGAGTATATAATATGTGTGGGTACAGTAATGAGTATATAATATGTGTGGGTACAGTATGAGTATATAATATGTGTGGGTACAGTAAATGAGAAAGAGGAAAATTACAGCTAAACACAAACACAGCAGAAATGTAAAAATAACCCTGGTCTTTAAGGGAAAGAAATTGAAAAATGGCCTTGGTCCTTAAGGGGTTAAGGCTGCACATTATTTCCTCAGCAGTTTGTACAGTTGTTACTGAGAGGGCTGCTTTAAGTGTCTGTGTACAGTAAACAGTTACAAATGTATAAAACCTATAGGCTGAGGGTTTGATACAATGTATCCATGTAGGTGAGCAGAGCTGGCTGGCTGTGGAAAGTCTATGGGGAGAACAGGGACTTTACACCCCAAAATATGACTCCCCTTTTTGTTCCTGGAGACACAAACACTGCAGCATTGTTGGTAGCCCTCATCTGAACCCCCACACCAATGTTTGTAGAAAAATAATAAGATATGGCTGAGAAAATGATTGAGAACGCTAAACTAAGATTTTACCAACATTTATAAACTTTTTAAGAAGACTAGAAAGTGACTAAAACTTTTAATCACACAACACACACAACCCCCTCAGTAGCACAGGGATTAACACAGAGCTTATTATCACATTACCTGGTACTCACCCAGCTACAGCTCCACAGGAAGTAAAATGGGAGGAGAACAACAGTGAGTTCAATACTGGACTACATCTCCCAGACTACATGCTTAGAAGTCACATGTTAATCAGCAGCCAATCAGACAAAAGAAAATATGCAACCATTTCAAAGACAAATTGGATGCTTTTTAACATTGCTTAAATCTGCAAATTCCTGAAATGTAGTAACTGAGCCCATTGTCACTGTCATATCCTCTACTAGTGCATTACAGCTACACTATATACATAAAGCTACACAATATATATTAGTACTTTCACTAGCACTGAGAGAGCTGCACTTTGTATTAACCCCTTCACTAGCACAGAAAGCTTCTCAGTGCTCATATTTAACCCCTTCACCAACAGAGTGAGGTGCACATGGAGTTAACTCTTTAAAGGGATAAGAAAGACAAAGTTAAACTTACATGAGTCAGCTAGAGTATCTAATTATAAACACATTTCCAATTTACTTTTATCATTAAATTTGCTTTGTCCTCTTGGTATTCTTTGTTGAAAACTAAAGCTAGGTAGGCTCATATGCTATTTTCTAAGCCCTTGAAGGCCGCCTCTTATCTTAGTGTATTTTGTCAGTTTTTTCACAGCTACACAGTGCTAATTCATATGTGCAATATAGATAACATTGTGCTCACTCTTGTAGATTGGCTAAAATGCAATTCTGTCAAAAGCACTGAGATAGGGGGCAGTTTGCAAAGGCTTAGATACAAGGTAATCACAGAGGTAAAAAGTGTATTAATATAACTGTGTTGGTTATGCAAAACTGGTGAATGGGTAATAAAGGGATTATCTTTTTTTTTTAAACAATAAACTTTCTGGAGTAGACTGTACCTTTAAATTAACTTCTATTTTCAAATTAATTGTTTTTCTTTGTATCCTTTGTTGACATCAATATGTAAATACCCTACACTATTGGGGGCTAGCTGGGGATTGGTGGGTACACACGTGTGTTTAGCTAACTGCTAGTAGTTAGGGTGACCACATGTCCCGGATTGACCAGGACAGTCCCGTATTTTGTAGGTCTGTCCCGGGCACCTTCATTCCGGGACAATGTAGTGTCCTGAAATGGTAAGTAACAGACAGCTGCAGAATGGATTGACTGGCGCCGACCGCAGCTGAGCCGCTGCGCCACCATACAGGCGGCTAAAAGCTAAGAAGCTTCCTCCCGCACTCACACAGGGCTGCACGCCAGCGTAACACTAAGTCTCAGAGCAGAGTCACATGTCAGTGTGTTGTTGCTGATGAGTGATGCTATAGATGTAATAAATCTCTGCTGGCCCCGCCCCCTATGGTTCTGCGCCCCACCACGGCTCCTGTCCTGATCCTGAGGTCATCAGAGAGGAGAAGCAGGAGGACACAGTGGCAGCAGACTAGCAGTGCAGCAGTGAGTCAGACCGTCAGAGACTCTCAGTCAGTGACGGACCGGAGGAGCTTTAGTTTAGAGTTGAGAATTAAAGTACAGTTAAGCAAACTGCCTACTACAGGTAGGTTAGGTATTTTATTATACTACTGAATTGAATGTGAGTGACTGACAGACTAAATATTTTGAACATAAGGACTCATTACCTGATGATGTTGAGACTGAGGGACTGGGGCTGGGCAATTACATCTTTTTTGTGAAATGATGCTTATTATAAAATGACATTTATAATATTAAACAAGAACCAATAAATGTATGTAGTCTGCTAATCTATTTATTGAACAGCTTCGGGGTTTCCTATGTGTGCATATAGTGTAAACATATTATTTTTTCCCTTTCAAAAATTTGGCAAAAAAAGGGTATCAAAATCATCTTTTTTTCTTGAGGGGGGGGGGGGCTGAATGGCAGTTTATAAATGTGGTCACCCTACTAGTAGTGCATTACTGCTGGAGCTGATTTTAACTAAGTTATATGTAAGCAATAGGGCATTCATTTCTTATTGTAGTTTTGTGTCCTTTTACTGATCACAGATAAATGCATAGTATTTATTAACCCCTTCAGTAGCACAGGGATTAAAACAGAGCTTATTATAACATTACCTGATACAGGCTGCTACATTGTATCTGTGTAATGTGTATATAATCAATTAAAGGGGCAGCGTAGTGTAAAATGGTCTCCATTAGAAGTGTTCCTAATGACTTATACCAGCTGCAGAGTATAAAATGTGTGAGAAATTGTACTTTTAGCTTTATTTTTAATATGTAATAGCTGAACCCACAACCCAATGCAATGGGCTGAGCTTCCAAGGAGAGCAGACCTAATTAACTTATCTCTCTATTTTTTCTTTTATAAACCTTCTTGATTATGTAGATTTTCTATAGATAGTACTGGAAATAAAATGTGTTACAATAACTAATACTATATAATGATATCTGTGCATTTGTACAGTGTCCTCATGTTGTTTTTTCTTTACATTACACTTTAAAGAGAGAAAGCTTATATAGAGTAAGACTAGGGTTGCCCCATTTAGTTCAGACCAAACCCAAACACTCATGCGCCGTGCACAGCACACTATGGCCTCTAGTTATCAATGTATCTACTTACCTGCCTTTGCCGGCCCCAATACGCCCGCCTAAGCTCGCCTCACATCGCCGCCACCGAGGACCTGAATACGCTCGACAAAGTTATAAATAAAGCTGTCAAAAAGCCGCGCACCAAGTACGGGGCGATGAGCAGCGGACTGTGATAGTTATCACTCATCCGATCTCGCTGCTCTTCGGCTTTTTTACAGCTTTATTGACAAGCTGTCACTAAGCACCCACACTAACTACACTGTTCTACCCCCTATACCGGCACCCCCCGCAACTAAATAAAGTTATTAACCCCTAAACCGCTGCTACCGGACACCGCCGCAACTATAATAAATTATTAACACCTAAACCGCCGCTCCCGGAGCCCACCACCACCTACATAATACCTAGTAACCCCTATCCTGCCCCCCCTATACCACTGCCACCTCTAATAAATTTATTAACCCCTATCCTGCCCCCCCGATACCGCCGCCACCTATAATAAATTTATTAATCCCTATCCTGCCCCCCCTATACCGCCGCCACCTATAATAAATTTATTAACCCCTATCCTGCCCCCCCTATACCGCCGCAACCTATAATACATTTATTAACCCCTATCCTGCCCCCCCACACCGCCGCCACTATAATAAAATTATTAACCCTTAAACCTAAGTCTAACCCTAACCCTAACACCCCCCTAACTTAAATATTAATTAAATACATCTAAATAAATTTAACTCTTATTAAATTAATTATCCCTATTTAAAACTAAATACTTACCTTTAAAATAAATCCTAATATAGCTACAATATAAATAATAATTATATTGTAGCTATTTTAGGATTTATTTTTATTTTACAGGCAAATTTCAATTTATTTTAACTAGGTAAAATAGCTATTAAATAGTTATTAACTATTTAATAGATACCTAGTTAAAATAAAGAGAAATTTACCTGTAAAATAAAAACTAACCTAAGTTACAATTACACCTAACACTACACTATACAGTACTTAAAAAAATTAATCCTATTTAAAACTAAATACTTACCTGTAAAATAAACCCTAAGATAGCTACAATGTAATTTATAATTACATTGTAGCTATTTTAGGATTTATATTTATTTTACAGGTAACTTTGTATTTATTTTAGCTAGTTAGAATAGTTATTAAATAGTTATTAACTATTTAATAACTACCTAGCTAAAAGAAATACAAAATTACCTGTAAAATAAATCCTAACCTAAGTTACAATTAAACCTAACACTACACTATCATTAAATTAATTAAATAAATTACCTACAAATAACTACAATTAAATACAATTAAATAAACTAACTAAAGTACAAAAAATAAAAAAAGCTAAGTTACAAAAAATAAAAAAAATAAGTTACAAACATTTCAAAAATATTACAACAATTTTAAGCTACTTACACCTAATCTAAGCCCCCTAATAAAATAACAAATCCCCCCAAAATAAAAAAAATCCCTACCCTATTCTACATTAAAAAGTTAACAGCTCAATTACCTTACCAGCCCTTAAAAGGGCCTTTTGCGGGGCATGCCCCAAAGTAAACAGCTCTTTTGCCTGTAAAATAAAAATACAACCCCCCCAACATTAAAACCCACCACCCACATACCCCTACTCTAACCCAAACCCCCTTAAATAAACCTTACACTACCCCCCTGAAGATCATCCTACCTTTAGCCGTCTTCAGCCAGCCGACCACCGATGGAACCGAAGAGGAGATCCGGAGCGGCAGAAGTAATCATCCAAGGGGCGCTGAAGAAGTCTTCCATCCGATTGAAGTCATCATCCAGGCGGCGTCTTCAACCTTCATCCATCCGGAGCGGAGCCATCTTCAGACGAGCCTACACGGAGCCATCTTCTTCCACCGACGACTGAACGACGAATGACGGTTCCTTTAAGTGACGTCATCCAAGATGGCGTCCCTCGAATTCCGATTGGCTGATAGGATTCTATCAGCCAATCGGAATTAAGGTAGGAAAAATCTGATTGGCTGTTCCGATCAGCCAATAGAATGCGAGCTCAATCTGATTGGCTGATTGGATCAGCCAATCAGATTTTTCCTACCTTAATTCCGATTGGCTGATAGAATCCTATCAGCCAATCGGAATTCGAGGGACCCCATCTTGGATGACGTCACTTAAAGGAACCGTCATTCGTTGTTCAGTCGTCGGTGGAAGAAGATGGCTCCGCGTAGGCTCGTCTGAAGATGGCCCCGCTCCGGATGGATGAAGATTGAAGACGCCACCTGGATGATGACTTCAATCGGATGGAAGACTTCTTCAGCGCCCCTTGGATGATGACTTCTGCCACTCCGGATCTCCTCTCCGGTTCCACCGGTGGTCGGCTGGCTGAAGACGACTAAAGGTAGGATGATCTTCAGGGGGGTAGTGTTAGGTTTATTTAAGGGGGGTTTGGGTTAGAGTAGGGGTATGTGGGTGGTGGGTTTTAATGTTGGGGGGGTTGTATTTTTATTTTACAGGCAAAAGAGCTGATTTCTTTGGGGCATGCCCCGCAAAAGGCCCTTTTAAGGGCTGGTAAGGTAATTGAGCTGTTAACTTTTTAATGTAGAATAGGGTAGGGAATTTTTTTATTTTGGGGGATTTGTTATTTTATTAGGGGGCTTAGATTAGGTGTAAGTAGCTTAAAATTGTTGTAATATTTTTGAAATGTTTGTAACTTATTTTTTTTATTTTTTGTAACTTATTTTTTTTTATTTTTTGTACTTTAGTTAGTTTATTTAATTGTATTTAATTGTAGTTATTTGTAAGTAATTTATTTAATTAATTTAATAATAGTGTAGTGTTAGGTTTAATTGTAATTTAGGTTAGGATTTATTTTACAGGTAATTTTGTATTTCTTTTAGCTAGGTAGTTATTAAATAGTTAATAACTATTTAATAACTATTCTAACTAGCTAAAATAAATACAAAGTTACCTGTAAAATAAATATAAATCCTAAGATAGCTACAATATAATTATTATTTATATTGTAGCTATATTAGGGTTTATTTTAAAGGTAAGTATTTAGTTTTAAATAGGAATAATTTAGTTAATAAGTTATAATATTTAGATTTATTTAATTAATCTTTAAGTTAGGGGGGGTGTTAGGGTTAGACTTAGGTTTAGGGGTAAATAATTTTATTATAGTGGCGGCGGTGTGGGGGGGGGGCAGGATAGGGGTTAATAAATGTATTATAGGTTGTGGCGGTATAGGGGGGCAGGATAGGGGTTAATAAATGTATTATAGGTGGTGACGGTGTAGGGGGGCAGATTAGGGGTTAATAAGTTTAATATAGGTGGCGGCGGGGTCCGAGAGCGGCGGTTTAGGGGTTAAACAATTTATTTAGTTGCGGCGGGGTCCGGGATCGGCAGGATAGTGGTTAATACATTTATTATAGTGGCGGCGGTGTAGGGGGGGCAGGATAGGTGTTAATAAGTATTATGTAGGTGGCGGTGGGCTCCGGGAGCGGCGGTTTAGGGGTTAAAACATTTATTATAGTTGCGGCAGTGTCCGGGAGCGGCGGTTTAGGGGTTAATAACTTTATTTAGTTGCGGTGGTGTAGGGGGGACAGATTAGGGGTTAATATGTATAATGTAGCTTGCGGTGGGCTCCGAGAGTGGCGGTTTAGGGGGTAATACATTTATTTAGTTGCGGCGGTGTAGGGGGGCAGATTAGGGGTGTTTAGACTCGGGGTACATGTTAGGGTGTTAGGTGCAGATATCTCCCATAGGAATCAATGGGATGTCGGGCAGCAGCGAACATGAACTTTCGCTATGGTCAGACTCCCATTGATTCCTATAGGATCCGCCGCCTCCAGGGCGGCGGTTTGAAAACCAGGTACGCTGGGCCGGAAAAGTGCTGAGCGTACCTGCTAGTTTTTTGATAACTAGCAAAAGTAGTCAGATTGTGCCGAACTTGTGTGCGAAACATCTGGAGTGACGTAAGAATCGATCTGTGTCGGACTGAGTCCGGCGGATCGAAGCTTACGTCACAAAATTCGACTTTTGCCGGTGTAAAGGGCTTGATAACTTAGGCGAATCAGCCTCGACACAAATACACTGCGGAATTCCAGCGTATTTGAGGTTGACGGCTTGATAACTAGGGGCATATGTATAATAGCACAGCACACTAAGTATAATAGCACAGCACACTATGTATAATAGCACAGGCACAGCACACTATGTATAATAACACAGCTCACTATGTATAATAGCACAGCACACTATGTATAATAGCACAGCACACTATGTATAATAACACAGCACACTATGTATAATAGCACAGCACACTATGTATAATAACACAGCACACTATGTATAACACAGCACACTATGTATAATAACACAGCACACTATGTATAATAACACAGCACACTAAGTATAATAACACAGCACACTATGTATAATAGCACAGCACACTATGTATAATAGCACAGCACACTATGTATAATAACACTGCACACTATGTATAATAGCACAGCACACTATGTATAATAGCACAGGCACAGCACACTATGTATAATAACACAGCACACTATTTATAATAGCACAGCACACTATGTATAATAGCACAGCACACTATGTATAATAGCACAGGCACAGCACACTATGTATAATAGCACAGCACACTATGTATAATAACACAGCACACTATGTATAATAACACAGCACACTATGTATAATAACACAGCACACTATGTATAATAACACAGCACACTATGTATAATAACACAGCACACTATGTATAATAACACAGCACACTGTGTATAATAGCACAGCACACTGTGTATAATAGCACAGCACACTATGTATACTAGCACAGCACACTATGTATAATAGCACATAAGCACACTATGTATAATAACACAGCACACTATGTATAATAACACAGCACACTATGTATAATAGCACAGCATACTATGTATAATAGCACAGGCACAGCACACTATGTATAATAGCACATAAGCACACTATGTATAATAACACAGCACACTATGTATAATAACACAGCACACTATGTATAATAACACAGCACACTATGTATAATAGCACAGCACACTATGTATAATAGCACATAAGCACAAACTCGCACATAGATATTCACACTCTGACACACTATCTCATACACACTCTCTCACACACACTCTGTCATAAAATTACACTCACACACACATACTCTCCCTCATACACACACACACACTGTCACACTCTAACACACAATCACTCTCGCACACACACACACACTCTAAAACACTAATAGATACGCAAACACATACTCTCACTCACTCTCTCTCACACACACACACACAAATACACTCACTCTTTCACACACAGAAACATACCTACTCTCTCTTACACACTCTCTTTCTCTCTCTCACACGCACACACTTATGCTCTCTCACACATACACACACACTCACACTCTAAAACACTAATAGATACGCACACACATACTCTCTCACTCACTCTCTCTCTCACACACACACACACACAAATACACTCACTCTTTCACACACAGAATCACACAGATACATACCTACTCTCTCTTACACACTCTCTCTCTCACACACACACACAAAGACACTTATGCCCTTTCTCTCACACACACACATACACTCACTCTTTCACACACAGGATGAAACTGACAAACACAAAGACACACTCTCACACACAGAATCACACACAAATAGATTCATACCTACTCTCTCTTACACACTCTCTCTCTCACACACACACACACTCACTCTTTCACACACAGAATGAAACTGACAAACACAAAGACACACTCTCACACACAGAATCACACACAAATAGATGCATACCTACTCTCTCTTACACACTCTCTCTCTCTCACACACACACACACACACATACACTCACTCTTTCACACACAGAATGAAACTGACAAACACAAAGACACTTACACTCAAGAGAGAAATAACTGTATGCATGTGCAGTAACGTTGCACCTTTTTGGCTGCAGGCGGTCTCCCACTATACTTGGACATTTCCTGCTCTTCTGGCCCATAAGTTACTTTTGTGTCCTGTATGGGGCTAATGTGCTCCCTCAACAGTATCAATCATTGTGACCGGTTCATACATCACTTTCTTACTGTCCCCCTGACAGATCCCAGACTGCTCAGTTTATTGTTATATGGGACATCCTTTAATAGTATAAAAAAAGTCACTACATTTCTAATTTCTTTTATAATTTAAAATCACATTTATATATAATATTTACTTAAAGGGACATTACACACCTTATTTATTTAGTAATTGTGCTTTGGTTTTTAAGATATTACTTAAGCGCTTACATGTTAATACGGATTGTATTGTGATCTCACCTGCCTATGCATATTTTTAAGCTTTATAATATTGTAAGGAAACCACTGCCTACAGAGAGTCAGATTAATAGTGGAGCACTATCATCTGCGCAAGGTTCACAAACGTTATCGCGAGATTGCAGTATTTTTTCCACTTAAATCCTTATTATGAGTGGAGCGGTGTTGAGTTACTGCGACTTCAGTTATGCGAGGTTGCGATAAATGACACTCCCTATACTTTCTATGGGCGCCGTTGAGCATAACACTGTATTCGTATTACAAGTTTATGGTAAACTGTTGCGTTCAAACACAATCAATATTATCATTTACCAGAGACCAAAGCTCTGGTTAACCAATCACATTTCTGCTGGATTATAGTTGAATACTGTTAAAGATGGTTGGCATCAGGTTCACTCGTCTCTACCCTGGAGCCTAACTACTCCAAGCTGTTTAGAGACCAACTGGTCTATACGAGCTCTGCAATAGACGAGGCATCTGGGTATCTTTTACTGAAGCTGTAAATTCAGTATCAGGCACCTGGAGTACCGAGTCACAGGCGAGCAAGAGACTTGCAGATATGATGACCAGATTGCATACTAAGGTGTCAGTTATGTGGGAGAAGGCTGGTGGTTATGACAGAGGTGATGCAGAAAAAACACCCCAACAACATGTTCTACAAAGCTTTGGGGAGCCCTAACGTCATCACATGGGCCTGCAGATCTCTTCCCCACATGCCTCATGGGCACCTTCTGCAGAGCGGGATAGATGAATGATATGATTCTCCAAACAGGGAGGAGGAACCTGGTCCTTCAGGTTATGTTTCTAGTGCCATGGTCAAATGAAAACAATTGGATAAAACCTATTCATTGTTTGACAACATGTCTTCTGTTTTAAATTACATTAAGTTTTATTAGAAATAATAGGCAGAAACAGTACTCTTTATTATTGGGTGAGTGGTCAAATGATCACTGCTTACTGATACATATTTAGCATACTTGTCCTAACAATATGTACAATATTTACATTGTTATGATGTGTGAATTCATTATTGGTGTGTTTCACTCAAAAAAAACATAATGTTTATTAAAAAACTTGATTAAAAAAAATAGAAAAAGAGGGGGCGTGTCTGAACTGTGATCAGGATCAGTCACATTTTTCTGTGCTCTAGCGGAATGTCTTCTAATCTGCCGATTTAAAGAGTCATCCAACAGCTCCCCCTTCAATATTGAGTCTAATGCTGGCCCACTACACTGTGGTGTTTCCTATATATTATACAAAGCTGTACTTTTGAAGCTAAAGCAAGAAGTCAGATGATAGAGGCCTAGTGCGGCAGCACCTAATAGGTAGAGCTACCCCCCTCGGATAACTGAGGTACTTAGCCACAGTGGGACAAGCTTGCATCTATACCCGAGCCCTTACTAAGCTACCCTCAAAATTCAAGAGCTCTAAAGAAAGGGCTGATCTTATAGCTCTACACAGATGGAATAAATTAAGAACACACAACATATTACATCTAAAATGTCCGTCGAGGAAGAATCTGACTTTCAGGACATTTTTTTTTTTTTTTTTTTAATTTTCAAAGAGCTTTATTGAATTTTTTTTTTATATTTTACAGCAAATATAAAGTCAACAAGTCAAACAAAATGTAGATACATAAAAATATACTGTGAGTTACTTATCGGGTAAATAAACCCGGTCCTTTTTTCTGTGATTTCACATATCCAACAGTTCATATCCAAAAGCAGGACGTATGGGCTGTACTTGCTGGGTGCTCTTTCCGTACCCCAGTTGGAGAGACCTCTTTTGGATCTCGCAAAATAAGGAAATCCGAGCTGATATTATAGGGGTTAGCTAGCTGATTATTAGTGTGTTGCAGTCTATATAAATATTTTAGCGATAAAGTCACACTTGATATAAATGAATAGATCAAAAAGGAAAAAACATACTAAAAGAAAAATGTTACAAACAACCAGAACTTGATTAAGTGATGTGAGGTATAACCACATCTTTAACATTACAGGCAATTACTTATTTCAATCTTCAGATATACTAAACTTTGCGGCCCCATCTTTTGCGTCTTAAGTTAGTGGTAACTTGAACCCAAAGGTTGCTGAAACTGAGCTCCACTGAATGGATATGGTAGCTCCTCATAATGAATTAGCAGCCGTGTCTGTAGGATTTATTCATATGCTTGTTCCACACTGCCTCGGCCGCAGGCAGTGCAAGAGGAGGATGAGCTACTATATGTAACATGTAGTTTATAACTATAAATGGATAAGGGATAAGGGATTGCCACTGATATGTTTGTATGTAAAGTGTTTCGGTCAATTCAAAGACTAATGATCTTGTAAGCAGAAGAACAAAACACCTGATAAGGCTGTAACCCTAACAATGCCTTGATAAATGTGATTTTCATATTGTGAACAGTGTGGGGATATTGCAAGTCGTTCTATTAGGTTGCCTGTGGACTAAGCATATCAAACACAGTGAATATACATAAAGGAACTGAACTTAACAATTAGAGGCCAATTAAGGCAATATATTTACTCTTTCAGGATTTAACGGTTGAACAATGATTAGGCACAATAAATTATACTTAATGGCGTGCTTGACACCCTTTTGTGCCATGATGTGTCAAATGGTACAGGGGAATTGTTCCAAGTCTCTATGGGAACTTTCGGGGTAAACAGTGATCTGATCACAGTCCTGTTTGTCCAGAACATTGAGGTCACGACTCTCCAGGGCATTCCCCCAAGACCCCGGGGCACCCGTCTAGTCCTGGTCCTTGATAGGGGTGAAGTAAGTGGTCTTGCTGTGTCAGGGGGTCCCCGTGGGGATGGCGTTTTAAAAGTTTGTACCAGCGTAGCTTTATTGTTGGTGTGACCATGCTTTGTCTTTATGACGTGGATCGCGGGAGTGAGTTGCACGGGTGCCAAGCTGGAGTTGAGGACAGGCTTGTTGTGCATTAGGATGCCCGGTGGTAAGTGAAACAGTTTCTTTGTGTTTCCTTCTCCCTTAGTGGTCACCACCACTTCGCAGTCTCCATATTGCATTGCCGACATGTAAGGGGGCAAGTTGGGAGGATCCATCTGAAAACAGTCCAATGTCAACTGTGTGCCCCTCCTGGGCCCTAAGGGTAGGCCGCACTCCGGGGTCTTTAATTGTAGTGGCATCGGATGCTTCGGTAATGTTGGTGGTAATTTCTGCATCAGATGGAGCAGTTCCTGTTCCGATGGAGCCTTATCTATTAATTGCTGAAATAGCATTTCTAATTTAAGCAGTGTGCAATCTAGTGATGGTAGGGTTATATACACACACACACATATATAAATATATATATACACAAACACACACACACACACATATATATATATACACACACATATATATATAATACACAACACACACACACATATATATACACACACACACACATATATATACACACACACACACACACATATATACACACACACACACATATATACACACACACACACACACATATATATATATATATATATATACTATATATATATATATATATATATATATACACACACACACACATATATATATATATATATATATATATATATATATACACACACACATATATATATATATACATACACACACACACACATATATATATATATATATATATATATATATATATATATATATACACACACACACATATATATATATATATATATACACACACACACACACATATATATATATATATATATATATACATACATACACACACACATATATATATATATACATACACACACACACACACACACACACACATATATATATATACATACACACACACACACACACACATATATATATATATATATATATATATATACACTGTAACAGGAACACTTTTAACCACAGTCTTCTAGGGCACAAATGCAGCACAGGACAGTCCACTGTAGTTTAAAAAGCTTTATTTTTCACAGCAATAACAAACAGGCAGTTCATTTTCAAAAGAGGGAAATCCTTCCTCTGCAGCAAAGTTAAGTACTTTTAAATGTGTCCCAGTACTTCACAGCATTCCACAAGTGCTTTGTAAAAATAATGTCCTTTTACAGTTCACAGGAACAAAAGTCTTTTACACAGTGTAACAAACACACACACCAGCTTCTGTAGCTGTGTAACTCTCTCTCTAGGCCTAAGTGAGGCTGCTATTTAAACCCTCACAACTTCTAATTAGCCACACCTGTGATTAGTTGCTGGACAGCTTCACAGCTGTCTGGGATAGTGGCCCACCGTCTCTCCAATTATCCCAAACCCCAGGGACCCAGAACACAGTTTTTCAACTGCATAATCAAATACACACTCTTTCTCCCTGGGGTTTTAACTGAAAGGAGAAATAGCATGTACAATGCTTGGTCTTAAATATCTTCCATTTATAACCAGGCCTTGCTTTCTGTCACATATCCTCCCCCCCAGCTCACACCCAGTGGTTGAGCGACCATGGACATCAATGAATGTACCCGAGACAAACCATCAGCATTGCAAAAGACCAGCCCTGTGCTCAACAGTAAAATTAAAGGGTTGCAAGCTAAGAAACCACCTAGTAACCCTTGAATTTGTTTCCTTATTCTGACTCATCCATGTGAGAGGAGCATGATCTGTTATTAATTTAAATTTTCTTCCCAACAGATAGTACCTAAGGGTCTCTAAAGCCCACTTAATGGCAAGGCATTCTTTCTCCACTATAGAATAGTTCTTTTCCTGTGAAATAAGTTTTCTGCTTAGGAAAAGGACAGGATGCTCTTCTCCCTGACACTCCTGCGAGAGAACTGCTCCTAAACCAACATCAGAGGCATCTGTCTGTACAATAAAATCTTTAGAGAAATTGGGGGTTACTAAAACTGGATGGGCACAAAGGGCATCTTTCAAATGCTTAAAAGCTTGTTCTGCTTCTGGGGACCATTTTATCATAATTGGGGCCCTTGCTTTTGTGAGATCTGTCAAGGGTGCCGCAATTGTAGCGAAATTCGGGATAAACCTTCTATAATAACTAGTTATCCCAATAAATGCTCTTACTTGTTTTTTAGTTAGAGGCTGTGGCCAGTTCTGTATGGCCTCTACTTTTGTTGTCTGAGGTTTAACTAATCCTCTACCAATAGTATAACCCAAGTACTTAGCTTCCTGTAAACCAACAGTACATTTTGCAGGATTGGCAGTTAACCCAGCGGACCGTATTGCATCAAGTACTGCTTGAAATTTTGGAAGATGGGATTCCCAATCTGTACTATAAATTATAACATCATCTAAATATGCTGCCGCATAACGAACATGGGGTTTCAGAATTCTATCCATCATCCTCTGGAATGTTGCCGGGGCCCCATGTAAACCAAATGGCAACACCGTATACTGAAATAAGCCCTCTGGGGTTGAAAAAGCTGTCTTTTCCTTTGCTTGACTAGTGAGAGGCACCTGCCAATACCCTTTTGTTAAATCAATTGTAGTGAGATAACGTGCTTTTCCTAGCCTTTCTATCAACTCATCTACTCTAGGCATTGGGTAGGTGTCAAATTTGGAAACACAATTAAGCTTACGAAAGTCATTACAGAACCTTAATGAACCATCCGGCTTTGGAACAAGCACGATTGGACTGTTCCACTCACTTTGTGACTCCTCAATTACCCCAAGCTTTAACATTTTTTCTACCTCCAGTTTAATAGCCTTTCTACGAGCCTCAGGGACCCTATAGGGTTTAAGGCAGACCTTCTTCCCTGGTTCTGTTATTATGTCATGCTTAATAACATTAGTTTTTCCCGGTACCACAGAAAATACCTCTTTGTTTATTCTAATAAAATCCTTGACCTCTCGCTTCTGATGTACAGATAGGGTTTCCGATATATTTACCTCTGGTTCAGTGACAGGGAGTTCTGTAGGTTTTAAGGCAACTAAAACTTCCCTATCTTTCCAAGGTTTTAACAGATTTATATGATATATTTGCTCAGGTTTCCTTCTCCCTGGCTGACTTACTTTGTAATTAACATCACCCACTTTCTCAATAATCTCATATGGGCCCTGCCAAGTGGCCAAGAATTTATTTTCAACTGTAGGGACCAGAACTAACACCCTATCCATAGGTTGAAACACCCTGGCTCTAGCATTACGGTTGTAGCTGTACTTTTGTGCTTCCTGTGCTTTCCCATATGTTCCCTTACAATGGGCATGACAGCTTCGATACGATCCTGCATTTGGGAAATATGTTCAATAATACTTCGATAAGGTGTTGTCTCTTGCTCCCAAGTCTCTTTAACTATATCTAGTAATCCCCTGGGATGCCGCCCATATAACAGTTCAAATGGGGAAAAACCTGTAGAAGCCTGGGGAACCTCCCTGATAGAGAACATTAAATAGGGTAACAGAAGGTCCCAATTTCTCCCATCTGTGTCAATTACCTTTTTTAGCATACTTTTGAGAGTTTTGTTAAACCTTTCTACTAAACCATCAGTCTGAGGGTGATATACTGAGGTCCTTAGTTGTTTTATGCCAAACAACTTACACAATTCTTTTGTAACCCTGGACATAAATGGAGTTCCTTGGTCTGTCAAAATTTCCTTAGGTATCCCGACCCTGCTAAACATTAGCATGAGTTCTTTTGCTATGGACTTTGCAGAGCTGTTACGAAGGGGAACTGCCTCAGGATAGCGTGTAGCATAATCAAGGATTACCAGTATATACTGATGTCCTCTAGCAGATTTAACCAGCGGACCCACCAAGTCCATAGCAATTCTTTCAAAAGGCACATCAATTATAGGCAAGGGCACTAAAGGGTTACGAAAATCTTTAGCAGGAGCTGTAAGTTGACACTTAGGGCATGAAGCACAATAATCCTTGATGGCTACAAATATCCCTGGCCAATAAAACCTTCTAAGAACTCTCTCTTTGGTTTTCTCAACTCCCAAATCACCCCCTAGAATGTGGTTATGTGCAAGATTTAATACAGTGTTTCTAAAAGTCTGGGGCACCAAAAGTTGTTTAACAATGTCTGTTCCTTTCTTCTCTACACGATATACCAAATCATTAACTGCTTCAAAATAAGGATAGGGTAATACATTTACTGGCTGTGTCACAACATCATTTATAACCCTGATATTATTTCTTGCCTCTACCAATGTTGGATCCTCCCATTGGGCTTTTTTAAAATTACCAGGGCCACCAACCAGATCTATCAAATCATCAATATTTTCCGAGCTAGTACTTGGTACTTCATTACTCTGAGAAGGTTGATCACCTACTAATACAGGCATAGGGCAATAAATCTTATTTTTCTCCTTTTCAATGGAACCCCCTTCAAAATCAGTTTCAGAGAAAGGAAATACATAAATATCAGAAGTTTGACATATTTCTGGAGATTCCCACAACTCCAGAAATTTTTGAAAATCTCTCCCTATCACCACCTCATGGGCTAAATTTAGTACTACACCCACACAATATTTTAATTTACCACACTGAGTCTCAATCTCCACCTCAGCTGTAGGATATTCCCGTTTATCTCCATGAACACAGATAATTCCCATTTTTTCCCCATAATCTAATACTGCATCTGGTACTAAAGATTTAGCCACTAGTGTGACCATACTTCCTGAATCAAGCAAAGCCCTAGACACTTTACCATTAACCGTCACAGTACACCAATGGGAATCATTATTAACAGAGCTGTTGCTATTAGACAATAGTGAATGTGCAACATTACAGTCCATAAATTCATCTTTATCACAGTCTCTAGCAATATGCCCAACCTCATTACATTTAAAACATCTTACAGGTTGGTTATATTTAAATGTTTCCTTAATTCCTGGGGAAAAGTCTCTGGTGTTTTGCCTATACACGTGCTGCTCTCTTATCCCCTTTATCCCCTGAACAGTCTTACCAGTTCCTGTAGAGCTCTGGGACTTGGGATTGTGGGGCTGATCCATTGAAGATTGTTGCAAAACTTCTCCTGAAGCTATAAATCTTTCGACCAATACAATCAACTGATCCGCTGTTTGAGGATCACCTTGATTAACCCACTGCCGCAGGGAAGCAGGTAATCCACGCTGAAACCGGTCCATCACCAGTAGTTCCACTATTTTAGTAGCCGAATTAACCTCTGGTTGCAGTCACTTCCTGGCAAGGTGTATAAGGTTGAACATCTGGGATCTTGCAGCATTATGAGATGAAAACATCCAGGAATGTAATATTTGTGCACGGACTGCCGAAGTCACCCCCAGGCGTGCAAGGATTTCTGCTTTCAATTTCTCATAGTCACTGGCTTGTGCTGGCTCTAAATCAAAGTAGGCCTTCTGAGGTTCACCACTAAGAAATGGCGCAAGTATACTCGCCCACTCAACTGTCGGCCATTTTTCTCTTTCTGCTGTTCGTTCAAATGCCAAAAGATACGCCTCAACATCATCAGCTGCTGTCATTTTTTGAAGATAATGACTAGCCCTTATTACTCTGGAACCTTGGCTGCCACCAACATATTCAGAGTTCAGTTTTTCTGATATGGCTTGAACCTCTCTTTGCAGAGTTTGTGTAGCACTTTGTTGCTCTTCCCGGGTCTTCCTGAATGTCTCAGCTTGCACAGCAGCCATCTGTTGTATCAACAATTCAGTGTTCTCCTTCTATGATTTAGCCAGCAGCATAGCACTCTCTGACTGGGCCAAGACCAACTGTTGCAGTGCTGCACTATTTTCAGCAGCTTTTCTGTTAGTCTCCTGCTGTATAGCATTAGAATGGATCAAAGCTTTAATGACTTCCTCCATGTTGCTTGCAGATTATTATGCCCACAGACATACAACGTGGTTGCCCGTATTCTCCACCAAGTGTCACAGGAACACTTTTAACCACAGTCTTCTAGGGCACAAATGCAGCACAGGACAGTCCACTGTAGTTTAAAAAGCTTTATTTTTCACAGCAATAACAAACAGGCAGTTCATTTTCAAAAGAGGGAAATCCTTCCTCTGCAGCAAAGTTAAGTACTTTTAAATGTGTCCCAGTACTTCACAGCATTCCACAAGTGCTTTGTAAAAATAATGTCCTTTTACAGTTCACAGGAACAAAATTCTTTTACACAGTGTAACAAACACACACACCAGCTTCTGTAGCTGTGTAACTCTCTCTCTAGGCCTAAGTGAGGCTGCTATTTAAACCCTCACAACTTCTAATTAGCCACACCTGTGATTAGCTGCTGGACAGCTTCACAGCTGTCTGGGATAATGGCCCACTGTCTCTCCAATTATCCCAAACCCCAGGGACCCAGAACACAGTTTATCAACTGCATAATCAAATACACACTCTTTCTCCCTGGGGTTTTAACTGAAAGGAGAAATAGCATGTACAATGCTTGGTCTTAAATATCTTCCATTTATAACCAGGCCTTGCTTTCTGTCACAACACACACACACACACATATATATATATATATATATACACACACACACACATATATATATACACACACACACGTATATATACACACACACACATATATATATATATATATATATATATACACACACACACACATATATATATATATATATATATATATATATATATATATATATATATACACAAAACCAGAAAGGATGCCAGGTATAGAAGGGGTTAAATTAGTGATAGCTATGAACCATATAAAACATATGTATGTAAATAAGAAAATATAATTATATATGGGCGGTTGGGAACAAACACAATGAATGAGGTAAAGTAAGTCTCAATAGAACAATGGATACCGCAACTGACTTGGAGCGTTCATAAATGCACTTGCATATATATAGAAGGGCAAAAGCCTCTGTAAGTAGTACTTATCCAAGGCTATAACTCTGGCCTGAGTTTAGCCGGTCCGTGTGTGCAGTCAATCAGCTCCCTCCTCGTTACACTGCTCAGCAAGGAAAACCAAACTTTAGACACAGGTGGTCCGTATGGAACGCTGCATCCATGTGCTTCTCCGGCTTTCTCCGCTCACACCGCGAGACCCGGATGTTCCACTCTCACCCTGTGATCCAATGGACTGCTGGCAACAATGGAGGCTTGTCAGTTGGAGGCTTGTCACATATCAGCCAATGTGATCGCTGCTGTATCCAGAGAGGTCCCAACACAGCCAAACATTAGCGGAAATCACTGTGGAAGTAGCGCTGCTTCAAGGGGACAGACGAAATAGAACCAAGAAGAAACTGGAAGCAGCCGCTGTATAAAACTTAGCCTTTATTCGGTCAACAAGTAAAAGTTCATGGAGGTACAAGGTACACTGAAGGAAAGAACAGTATACGCGTTTCGGCTGGCGTCGTACTCACTACTGGTAAAGGTATAAGCTTGCATGTGAAACTTAAAAAGGGTGTACTTCACCCCTATTGGATAAAACTAATTTAATCAAAACACACCTGTAAAATGACGTGTTGCAGTGTACCTGTGACCACATATCTTAAGATAAACACAAAGATACTCCCTATTCTATAGTAACTTAGATGGACAAATTTAGATAGAATTGAATTTAAAATTCCAATCAATACATGCATGGTAATATTCATTTTAGACAGTTGATAGATGTGAACAACAAACAATAATTTATTGTATTGCATATAACTCTAGAACATGAAATAAATGTGTTTTGCAACATGGAATATAATTGATATTAAATTCAATACAATAAAATGAAAATGAGAACGAAATCAAGTGAAAATCCACATGAAAAAGAAAAGGAAAAATATATATAAATACATATATATGTGTGCATATGAAAAATGATGATTGTGATGCACATACTAATGTATGACACCAAGAAAAGAATTTCACATGTGAAAATAGTACATATACACATACTCACACATATATGTAAACACATATAGACACACATGTGTATGTTCTTGCTCCCATATCATAATAATAAATATATACATATATATACAAATAATAAAATCAATATATGATTTATATAGCCATAATATATGATAATTTGTAGACATAATAAACAAAGGCAAAAGGTAAATAACCATAAAGAGCCAATGTTAAATTGTTAGATATAACATTGCACAGGAATATTTATACATATATATATAGACGCCATAAATGGAGAACATACACATGTGCATAATATGAAATAAAATCAAATGTCACTAGTTGTCAGGGACTCTGTACCTTTAAGTAGTAACATTCCTTTCTGTTTTCCTATTGGTTGCTCCCCTGTTAAATACCTGCAACTTCCTGGCAATCGCTGCTTAGTAATTCTTGTTGTTTCTACATTCACCTGAAGACCTGAGCTAACACACCTACTACCTGAGAAGGGATAAATCCAATTCTTCATTTTCTTATAAAAATTCAAGGAATCAAAACTCACTCTGTCAGAGGCAAACAAGTTAACTGTTACAATCCCAGCTCTCCGCTAACCACAGAACAGACTCTACAGATCTACAATCAAGTAGCAAGTATATTACCATTTTTCCCACTGTTGTCTCTGCCTTGTAATCTCCGTGTTCAGTTTAACTGTTTGTTAATTCAGCTCCACTGCAACTACCGCACTCGGGAGCTGCCCCCTCCCCCTACACAGACTTCCGCCTGCACACGCTGCTTGAGAACGCTGCGGTAAGAATTCAGTTCAACCAAGAACAGGGTGAATCTTAGCGCAAACTTACAAAGGAATTGTCAGGTAAAACAAGTACTTATTTCTATTGAATTTCTGACACTGATGAACTGTATTTAATCGGACAATTGCTGGTATCAAAGTCATCATATAATAAGAAATGTCTCAATATTATACCAACTGTTAATCTCGGATTTATTAACAATCTGTACAAACTAGTTATTTGATACAGACGTAACAAAACCGTTACTTGCTTGCTAGAAATACTAATTAAACCACTGGAACTAAAGAAACCCTTTCCACATAGGGAATTTCTGAAACCTCAGTGACACAAAAACAAAACAGGTTAATCTTATTGCTACTTAAATAAACCGCACATTGCAACTAAACATAAACATTAAACTCCTTAAGAAGTAATCTGCAGTTGAGCTCCTTAAAGGGATACTAACCGCCTTACATAATTACTAAGCCATCAGCATGGAGCCAGCAGAGCTACCACAAATAGTGTTTAACCTCACACAGAAGGTTGATCAGCTAGCACAAGCAGTGCATGACTTACAAATTGAAAATCAATCCCTCAGGAACATCATCAGGGATTCCATTTCAACCAGACCTTCACATCATGACCCAATTCCAGAACCACAAATTGCACTCCCAGAGCCTTTTTCAGGGAATCGTAAACTTTATAGACAGTTTAAGAACTCCTGTCAATTGCTGTTCAATCTAAAGCCCAGAACATACCCCACTGAGAGGATTAAAGTTTTAAGTACAATTTCATTTCTCAGGGGTGAACCTCGCTCTTGGGCAGACAACCTCTGTGAAACAGAGGATCCTTTACTGGGAAGCTTAGAGGATTTTTTTTCTTCCTTAGATGAATTATACCAAGACACCAATGTGCAACTCACAGCTGAAGCCTCCATGAGGAATCTAAAACAAGGTAAGAGACCAGTGGAGGACTATATAACTGATTTTAAATTGTATGCTACAGATTCACAATGGAATCAAGTGGCTCTCAGGAACCAATTCAGGCTTGGATTGGCTGATAATTTAAAGGATGAGCTAGCTCGGATCGAACTACCTAAATCTTTGGAAGCTCTCATGAGGAGAGCCACCTTAATGGATCGTAGGTTACGCGAGAGACGCGCTGAGCGCTTTGCAATAGAAGCTCGTCCAAGACCTTCATCTTTTCTACCACCTAGAGAGAATCCCTCCACTACTAAACAGTTGGATCAACCTATGGAAATTGGAATAATAAGAGGCCCTTTAACTCCTGAGGAACGACTTCGAAGAAGAGTTAAGTCTTTATGTATGTACTGTGCCAACCCTACACATACAGTACAAGATTGTCCTACTCTACAAAAGAACAAACGAAGTAAGTTTCAAAATGTATATACATCAGTAACTAAGGCTAACAAACCTGCTTACTGCATTTTGTCTCTCTCCCTACAGTGGGACCAAAGCCAGCTGACACTTGATGGAATTATCGACTCTGGAGCCTACGGAAGTATCATTGATTTACATACTGTAAATTCAAATAAAATTCCAATTATTCAAAAACCAAATCCCATCTGTGTCCGTGTCATTGATGGTTCTACAATCATTACTGGTCCAATAACTCACCAGACCATACCCATAAAAGTTTCCGTTGCTGGTCATTGTGAATTACTTTCTTTCGATGTGTTACCTTCTCCTCATTTTCCTGTTGTTTTAGGTATTAAATGGTTGCAGCTTCACAACCCACAAATAACATGGTCTCCTTATCATGTGTCATTTAGTTCACAATATTGTACCCATCATTGCAACCAAGATCAAATTCTGTTAAATACCAATCCTATTACTCCTAGTTTGCCTGTTGAATATTCTGATTACTCCGACGTTTTCAGTAAAACTGAGTCAGAGACTTTACCACCACATCGTCCGTACGATTGCCCTATAGACCTTCAACCCGGAGCATCCATACCCTATGGACACCTATACCCCCTGAGTCAACCCGAATTGGACCATTTAAAGACTTACTTGGAAGAAAACCTTAAGAAGGGATTTATCAGGCCTTCAACTTCACCAGCTGGAGCGGGCATTTTCTTCGTTCGTAATAAAGATTCAAGTCTCAGACCTATCATCGATTACCGGCAGCTGAACAAAGTAACGATTAAAAATCGTTATCCACTCCCTCTAATACCTGAGTTAATTGAGCGTCTCTCTGAAGCTACTATATACTCTAAACTTGATTTAAGAGGAGCCTACAATCTTATAAGAATCAAAGAAGGTCATGAATGGCTCACAGCGTTCAGAACCAGGTATGGATTATACGAGTATTTGGTCATGCCTTTTGGCCTATGCAATGCTCCCGCCACCTTTCAGCATTACATCAATGACGTCTTCCGTGACCTTCTGGACATATGTGTGGTCATTTATTTAGACGACATTTTAATTTATTCAAAGTCTTATACAGATCATATTTCACATGTGAGAAGTGTTCTTTCCAGGTTACGACAGCACAAGCTTTTCGCAAAATTAGAAAAATGTACGTTCCACACTGACAGAGTGACTTTCCTCGGCTATAATATTTCACCACTTGGCATTGAAATGCAGAAGGAAAAGGTTGAAGCCGTGATGAATTGGCCTACACCAAAAAACAAAAAAGATCTTCAGAGATTTCTTGGATTTTCCAACTATTACAGGAAATTCATAAAAAATTTCTCAAAACTTGCAAAGCCATTATCCAGACTCACTAGTTCATCTGTTGTATTTCACTGGACTTCAGACGCAAACTCAGCTTTTCAAACCTTAAAAAACTGTTTCATCTCCGCACCCATCTTAAGGTTTCCAGATCCATCCTCTTATTACGTTCTTGAAGTAGACTCATCTGACTATGCTATTGGTGCGATCTTATCACAACAGACTTCTTTGGACAGTCCTATTCACCCAATATCTTATTATTCTAAGGTTATGTCTACAGCAGAGAGGAACTACCCGATTGGGGACAAAGAGCTGTTAGCGATAAAACTCTCCCTGGAACATTGGAGACACCTTCTAGAGGGCACAAAACACCCCATCAAGATTTATACAGATCACAAAAATCTCCAATACTTGCAAAGCAACAAGACTCTTTCTGCGAGACAAGTTAGATGGAGTTTGTATTTCTCTAGATTCTCTTTCAACATCATTTACAGACCAGCTAATAAGAACGGGAAAGCTGATGCTCTGTCACGTTTACCTGTAAAGCCAGAAATTGAGCATATCAACTCTGACATAATTCCTAAAGAAAGATTTATAGGATTAACTTCATCCCTTTTGTCACAACTCAAAGAATGTACAAAAAAGGAGAGTAAAGATGTAACACTTGACCTTTCCACCCTTACAAATAGATCTGGGGTTCTCTATCATGAAGAAAAAATATACGTACCTGAAGGCATGAGACCAACTATATTGAAAATATTCCATGATTCACCACTCTCTGGTCATCCAGGCTTTTGCAGGACATCAGAACTTATCAAGAGAACTTTTTGGTGGCATAAAATGGATGATACTATACGCCAGTACGTTAAAACCTGTTTAATTTGCACAACCTCCAAATCTGAAAAGAAACCTCCATATGGTTTACTAATGTCTCTTCCAGCTCCTACAAAACCATGGCAACATTTGTCAATGGATTTTATCGTGGACTTACCAATATCAAAAAATCAAACAACTATATTTGTTGTTGTGGACATTTTCACCAAGATGGCTCATTTTCTGCCATACCATAAACTTCCAACTTCTTCTGAGACAGCTCAACTTTTTTTGCATCATATAGTTAAACTGCATGGAATACCACCAACTCTCACAACAGACAGAGGTTCCCAGTTTACCTCTCGTTTTTGGACCAACCTCTGTAAGCTGACACATATGGATCATAGGTTTTCTACCTCCTTCCATCCACAAACAAATGGACAGGCAGAGCGAATAAACCAGTGGTTGGAACAATACCTGAGATGTTTCTGTGCTTATCATCAAAACGACTGGATGGACTACCTCTCCATGGCAGAGTTCGCTTATAATAATTCAGTTAACTCATCTACTAAACTTACTCCTTTTTATGCGAACTACGGATACCATCCAACCTTTGCATTATCCTCACAAGAAATCTTTGATTCACCATTAGTGGATGATTTGCATAACTCACTTGTCGATAACTTTAACTATATACATCAAAATATTAAAGATGCTCAAGACATCCAAAAGAAGTATTATGATCTTCGTAGACGGGAACCCCCTGCATATTCTATTGGAGACAAGGTTTGGTTGTCCACAAAGAATCTTAGGTTACAGATCCCCAGTAAGAAAATGGCGAGTCTTTTTATTGGACCTTATCCGATAAAACGGATAGTAAATCAAAATGCAGTTACTTTGGATCTCCCAGATAATCTAAAGATCCATCCCACTATACATGTTTCTTTATTAAAACCTTACAGACAGTTACGTGATACCAGCACTCTACTTCCTCCACCTCCAACGGTTCTGGATCCTTATGAGTATGAGGTCCACTCTATATTGGACTCCCGTATACGTTCTGGCCAGTTACAATATTTGATACACTGGAAAAACTTCTCATCAGAAGATGACACCTGGGAACCTGCTTCCAACCTCAAAGCCCCCAGATTGCTTTCTGCTTTCCATCGGAGACACCCAGATCGACCTCGTCCGGTAGCTGTGGAACAGCTCCCTTAACGGGGGGGGGGTCATGTCAGGGACTCTGTACCTTTAAGAAGTAACATTCCTTTCTGTTTTCCTATTGGTTGCTCCCCTGTTAAATACCTGCAACTTCCTGGCAATCGCTGCTTAGTAATTCTTGTTGTTTCTACATTCACCTGAAGACCTGAGCTAACACACCTACTACCTGAGAAGGGATAAATCCAATTCTTCATTTTCTTATAAAAATTCAAGGAATCAAAACTCACTCTGTCAGAGGCAAACAAGTTAACTGTTACAATCCCAGCTCTCCGCTAACCACAGAACAGACTCTACAGATCTACAATCAAGTAGCAAGTATATTACCATTTTTCCCACTGTTGTCTCTGCCTTGTAATCTCCGTGTTCAGTTTAACTGTTTGTTAATTCAGCTCCACTGCAACTACCGCACTCGGGAGCTGCCCCCTCCCCCTACACAGACTTCCGCCTGCACACGCTGCTTGAGAACGCCGCGGTAAGAATTCAGTTCAACCAAGAACAGGGTGAATCTTAGCGCAAACTTACAAAGGAATTGTCAGGTAAAACAAGTACTTATTTCTATTGAATTTCTGACACTGATGAACTGTATTTAATCGGACAATTGCTGGTATCAAAGTCATCATATAATAAGAAATGTCTCAATATTATACCAACTGTTAATCTCGGATTTATTAACAATCTGTACAAACTAGTTATTTGATACAGACGTAACAAAACCGTTACTTGCTTGCTAGAAATACTAATTAAATCACTGGAACTAAAGAAACCCTTTCCACATAGGGAATTTCTGAAACCTCAGTGACACAAAAACAAAACAGGTTAATCTTATTGCTACTTAAATAAACCGCACATTGCAACTAAACATAAACATTAAACTCCTTAAGAAGTAATCTGCAGTTGAGCTCCTTAAAGGGATACTAACCGCCTTACACTAGTATTCAAAAAATAATAAAAATAACAATAATAATAATAATAACCACAGATGATGATAACGCAAAATTGAAAATTAAATTGTTAGCAGAATGGACACAAGCTAAATGAAGTAATAATTATTGGGAAAGTGGAGATAGTGAAAATGGACAGCCAAATAGATCTAAGTAAAGGAATCTTCGCTGCCAATAATTAATTAAATCATACTCAGCATTTAGGCCCAAAGGGACTTTAGTTGATAATTTAAAAATCCATAACATCTCACGTTTCTCTAAGAGCCTCTGTCTGTCTCCTCCTCTTTTAGGATAAGGTATGTGGTCTATAGCTAGCCATCTGAAAGATGAGACATTTTGATTGTGTTTTGTGCAAAAATGTTGCACTATGGGTGATGACGACATTCCCTCATTAATAGTGGACAAGTGTTCTCTAATACGGGACCTGATGTCCCTAGTTGTGAGTCCTACATATTGGATCTTGCACAAGGTGCAAGTGATCAAGTAAATGACAAAATTAGATGTACAATTTAAACAAAAATTGATGTCATATGTTTGATTGGTAACTGTAGATGTGAAAGTGTCAGATATGATTACATAATCACAGGCCTTACACCGATTACTCCCACACACCTAAACATACCTTTAGATGTCAACCATGAGCTTATTGTGGCACGAGGATTGCTCAAAACTGTGGGTGATAAGTAATTGCCCAATGTCTTATTGAGGCGATAAGAACACCTAATCCCTTCGGATACACAGTTTATGAGCTTGTCGTCAGCCACAAGAAGCTTAAAGTGTCTTTTAATGATGTCACATATTGACTGGTAGTCAGAGCTAAAGTCGGTGACAAAGGTGACTTGATCCGATTTTTTGACCTGTGAGTATTTTCTCTTCTCCACAAGCATAGAATTACGGTCAAGTTTTTCAACTTCTCGAACAGCCCTGTTAACAACTTTCTTGGGGTAACCCCTGTTGTCTAACCGGTTAAGTAAATCCCTCTTGTGTTTCACAAATGTTTCATGAGTTGAGCAATTCTTCCTAGAGGTCTTAGAATATCCAAATATCCCACTTTTGAAGTTGATGATGTTGAATTTATTAACTCATGGAATGATATTCTCAATGAATGTTCTGCTAGATTAATGGTTTTGTTGGTGGCTCACAAGATCAAACTGCTAAGTGATGTTAGAGAGAATATTAATGTGATTCAAATTGAGTTAAACAAACGAAAACATGAAATTGATTATCCCAGGTTTGATGAGGTTCTCAGAAAGTCAGTGGCAGACATTAAAGCTGCAGTCATGAACACGAAACACATTAAGTACTTGCGAGACCAGGCTGATTATGACACCAACACCATTCACGTTTGGAATAGAACACAGAGGTTCAATACACGCAGACAGCATAATAGAAACAGAAGCAGAGGCAGATCCCGCAATAGAAATCAGGGACACAGGTCTAATATTGGTCAGCGTGTTACATTCTTAGATAGTGATGTTGAATCTGGTGATGACAAATACAATTCTGATGTGGACACAGGTAATAAAGATAGACCAGGTATTCTAAAGAGCACTCATGCATCAGGAACACAGGCACATGACAACATTGTATATGTTAAACCAACAGATAAGAACAAAAATAAAAATAAAAATAAATACAATGTTTCAGCTACTGCTAACACTGACAAAACACTATACAATGAAACTGGCATGACATCTATTCCAGGTCAGGGTCATAATAGTAGCCATCTAGATCAGGTTTTTCCAGTGGTCCCGAGGAACCCTCAGGGGGAAGGGACCGCTCAAGGTCATCAGAACCGTTATCCTGTGAGAGCAATGAAACCAATCAACAAGTACACACCCTCAGTGTAATCAATTTGTCCAAACTGGTATTGAATGACTAACAAATAAAGCTTTTAAGTTTGGGTCTTGGTTTTGTACCTGTTGTTGGGTTTGATTTGTTTAAAACTATGTTGGACGTGAACCGCTTGGTTCGTAACATCACTCTGAAAAAACATTTTTCAGATTGTAATAGAGATTTTCCATCTACCTCTCAACAGGAATCTGGTTCTGTTATAACAAGGATAAATTTAAATACCGAATTATCCTTTTCAGAGACATGTGATGTAATACAACTAGATTCTATGGCTAAAGAGAGTCTTACTGATACAGATGTGAAATATGTCGACAGGTTTGTAGGTTTTAAAAAAGCTTCAACTTTTTATCCAATTCACAGCAGGGGCCCCCTTATTGAGAAATTCTACAAAAGGGTTGAAAAAGATCTTAAGAATCTTGCTCTAACCAAAAATAAAGGATTGCATGACAATCTTTCAAGATTGGAAAGACAAGCCCTTAAAGATTTACAAAATAATGATCAGATTGTGATCCGTACTGCCGATAAGGGGGGCTCTGTTGTGGTTTTGGATAAACATGACTACAATATGGAAGCTTTGCGTCAACTCACTGACTCCACTCAGTATTCTATTCTTCCTTCCAATCCCACGAAGCGTTTCCAGGTGGAACTTATGCACCTTCTGGATGATGGTTTGGAACAGGGTTTTCTTGACAAAGATACTATGGATTACCTATACGTTGAATTCCCTGCAACTCCCGTTTTCCACCATCTCCCGAAGGTGCATAAGTCCCTGTCTCAGGTGACTGGCCGTCCAATTGTAAGTGGATTTGGATCTCTCTTTGAACATGTTTCGGAATGGCTTGATGCAATATTGTGTCCCTTGGTTCAGATGTTACCGAGTTATTTACAAGACACAAAACATGTTCTCAGAGTGATGAGCAATTTAGAGTGGGATTCTACCATGAGTTGGATGACGGTTGATGTAACTGCCTTATACTCTTCTATTCCCCATGAGTTGGGCCTTTTGGCTCTGGATTTTGTCCTCACCAATTATTCCACTTTAAGTGAAAACTTTAAAAAGTATGTTATCAGGGTTACAGGTTTTTTACTATGTCACAATTATTTTGAGTATGGGGGGTCTTTTATCTCCAGAGATGTGGGACAGCAATGGGGGCGAAATTCGCCCCCTCATATGCCAACCTGTACATGGGTTGGTGGGAGCTGTCCCACATCTATGGAGATTCAGACCCCTTCAGGCACAATATTTTCTATTATGGTCGCTTCATAGACGACCTTTTGTTTATTTGGACAGGTACCAAGGAGGAAAAGGAAGAATTTGTCAGGTACATTAATTGCAATGATTGCAATTTGAAATTTACCACAGAGATGCATGAGACAACTATTAATTACCTTGACATTTCCCTCCAGGGAACTAAGGAAGGCAAGATTGAAAGCAGCATATACAGGAAGCCTATTTCTGGCAATTCTGTATTGCATGCCAGGAGTTGTCACCCCAAAAACGTGACATACTCCATAGCCAAAGGCCAACTAATCAGAGCCAAGAGGAATCGCTCAACTCATGAAACATTTGTGAAACACAAGAGGGATTTACTTAACCGGTTAGACAACAGGGGTTACCGCAAGAAAGTTGTTAACAGGGCTGTTCGAGAAGTTGAAAAACTTGACCGTAATTCTATGCTTGTGGAGAAAATACTCACAGGTCAAAAAATCGGATCAAGTCACCTTTGTCACCGACTTTAGCTCTGACTACCAGTCAATATGTGACATCATTAAAAGACACTTTAAGCTTCTTGTGGCTGACGACAAGCTCATAAACTGTGTAT
>NC_069503.1:117700327-117732827 GCF_027579735.1 Bombina bombina
TACAAAGAATAACAGCAGAAAAGTAATCACTGCTGAACACGGATGCGCATTTATTGAGTGCTGGTCTGTGTTCACTCTAGCAGTGACGTCACCATAGGGGCTGGAACATTTGCGCCTGTGGCCGCACGGCCCAATAAAAAACCAAACAGGTATTGTTATGAGCGGCTTAAAACGGATCTTTACAAAAATAAAAGACTTGGTTATAAAACTATTTAGTAAAAAAGCAACATACACATAGGTTTAGTTTTGATTGTTAATTATATTAAAAATAGGTCTTGATTTGGGTAAACTGTTCCTTTAACATAGTCTCATTTTATTCAGTCTTATCTTTTTAACAAGGTCAGCATTTCCCAGTTTTTGGTTCTTTACATAAACAATCTTATGTCTAAAGTTCTGTAACTTTCCACTGATTATGTTGCAATAAGGGGGCGTGTATGAAGCAATTTACAACATATGTGATGTATACTATATAACCACAGCACTGTTAATAATAAACAGAGCAGACTTGGGCTATATTCTGTGTGCATGTCTGATCTTGCTCTCCAAGGCCTTGTATGGTGGATTATTATACACTACTATAACTTTAATTTTTAAGAGAAAGACCCATAATCTCCCTCATCTTTTTGCCTCTTCTTTTTAATAAAAAAAAAAAAAAAAAACTTTTAATGTATAACATTGCAAAGAGATTGAAAAAAAATGAAACCTCTTGATTCATATTTCTCAATCTGGGTTTATGGTGGGTAGAAATCCTGTGAAAAATATACGTAAAGATTTTTTAGTTTTAGATCATCACTGGAATAAACCAACTACAAATAAATCACATCATAAGTTCGATTCTGCTCTATTGACAACCAAGGGTAAAAAGGCATTCAACTCCATAGAATGGGATTATGTTTATTCTACTTGAGATCATTTTAGATTTAAAGGCCACTTCTGCAATGTTCTACACTAATTATACAAAAATCCCTTTTCAAATTTATTGACTAACAGACTTGCCCCACCTAAAAAAATATTTTTATTGAAAGGGACAAGACAAGGGTTTCCACTCTCTCCTTTCCTCTTCAATATTCCTATTGATCCATTAGCTATTTATCTATGACAGATAATGAAAAGTATCCATATAAGGGGTTAGAATGTAGTATTATCTTTTTAGACTGACAATTTAATGATCTTTCTGAGTGGCACTCAGCATAGCATCCCTTTATTTTAGAAGTTATTCAGGAATACAGTTTGTTCTCAGGATACAAAATTAATTTTGATAAAACTGATATAATGTGAATAACACTTTAAAGGGAAGTTATCTTAGTCACCCTTTTAAAGAGGTTGAACATATTAAGCAACTACAAATGATGCCAGATGTCTTTATGTGTACCTTAATAAAATAAATACTACTTTGAACAGGATTTAAAATCTTTATATTTTCCTTCCTCTACTATAACTTTTAATCTTAAGAAAGAGAAAGACCCAGAATCCCTTAATCTTTCAGATCCTTTTACTTAGAAAAAAAATATTACAACTTTTAATGTAAAACATTGCAAAGAGATTGAAAAAAAATTTAAACTTCTTGATTCATATTGCTCAATCTGGCTTTATGCTTGGTAGAAATCCTGTGAAAAATATAGGTAAAGCCTTTTTAATTTTAGATCATCTTTGGAATAAACTAACTACTAAGAATTCACATCATAAGTTTGATTCTGCTTTATTGATAGCCAACGCTGAAAAGTAAATTTACTCCATAGAATGGGATTATATGTATTATACTTTAAATTCACAGAACTGAATATTTCAGCTGTCCCACTGGCCTCTGCAATCAGGTATCCTCTGGAAGATAGTTTCCCACCCACCCCGTCCCTTACCCCACCCCAAGCTCATTTCCTCATTTATAGATAGTCTCCCACACAACTTTCATTCTCCTAAACTGACAGCTGCAAACACTGATCAGCACATCCTTCCATTCACTTAACCCTATAGAATACATACTCTCTCTCCCTACAAATAGCTATATATCCCACACTGATAGTATATACTTATTCTGTGAAGTCTTGCACATGCTCAGTAGGAGCTGGTGATGTAAAAAGTATAAATATAAAAAGACTGTGCACATTTTGTTAATGGAAGTAAATTGGAAAGTTGTTTAAAATTGCTGCTCTATCTGAATAATGAAAGTTTAATTTTGACTTGAGTGTCCCTTTAATCAGATCTCGCTTTGTGCTATCTTGTTGTGAATCCTTGTTTAATGAAGATAACATTGTGACACATTTAATAAGATAATGATTACCTAGAATATAATTTTATTAATTATCTGTTATTATTTAAAGTCATTTAAAGGTGCAAAAATGCTGTAATGAATGAGATCAGTTTATTATTTTACCACTGATTGTATATAACTATGTAGATGATACAAAGAAACAGAAGCGCCACATGGCCTAGCACTGTGTATACTGTTGTAAGATGATATATGAGAAATGTGCACTCACATTTGATGATGCACCCCTCTTGGTGCAAATGGAGCAGGCTGGAATCTAACGGTCACCCAGCAGACGGCCTCCGGTGTGGCTCAAACTGTAATGGTTCAGGATGCGATATCACAGTATAAGAAGCACCAGATATCAGATTTATAGTAGATAAAAACAACAACCTGTAAAGGATATAATGTAACAGAAGCCCACATGGCCACACACCCTCTCACTATATGGGACTTAAATATTTTTATTTTATTATATCATCCTGTTTATTGTATTCAGTTGTTCACCTTTGTTACAGACTGTTATAATAACTATATCACTGATTTCCATTAGCCCAAGGGTGCCTCCTATTTATTTATTCTTTTATATAACTATGTGTTTAACTCCTGCAACGTCAGCTCTAGAGTGGCACTGTAATACTGGGAGCTAGCTGATCATATATTGTGGGCCAATGACAAGAGGCAAATGTATGTAGCCACCTATCAGCAGTCAGCTCCCAGTAGTACAGTCCTGCTACTGGGAATATGTACATATTCTTTTCAGCAAAGGATATCAAAAGAACAAAGTAAATTTGATAATAGAAGTGAAATTAAAAGTGTCTTAAAATTACAAATTCTATCTGAATCATGAAAGTGCAATTTCCTACCCATGTAAGTATAATTTAAGTAACAGAAAATGTCTGTGTATAAAGTCTTGCTGGTAATTAATAATCTGGGTTGATGTAAGTTGGGGGGTTAATTTGATATTGTTTTATGTACTGTTAAAGGGACAGTAAAGTGAAAATTAAATAAATGTATTGGAAAGAACATGACCTTTCCAACAACTTTCCAATATAATTATATTATCATTTGTGCTTAGTTCTCCTAGTATCCTTTGTTAAAGAGTAACCCTATGTGAACTTATGAGCGTGCACGTGTCTTCAGGCAGCAGAGTTTGCAACAACATTTAAAGCATTGTTATACATAGTTACAAACACTGCTAAATACACGTGCATGCCCCTAAGCTCATATCAGCCTCTTAGGTTTACTTTTTAACAAATTATACTAAAAGAACAAAGCAAATTAGATAACAGAAGTAAATTGAAAAGTTGGGTAAAATTGCCGCTCTGAATTATCAGTGTTTAACTTTCATTGTCAGATTTGGCTTCTGTATTTGATGATGTTTTCCTAATTATTCTGTGATATTGTGTTTTTAATTATACAAAAAACACAAAATACTGGTCTGGATTACAATCACTTTTTATTTGCATGAAAAACCATTACATCATGATATAGCCAAAAGGAGCATTACATGATACATGCACACAATGGTATAAATATACCTAACACTTGTGCTCTTGATACAAAGGGATTTATCAGATATAGAATGTTCCCCTTTAGTTATAGTAGCCATTTAAATTAAACTGATTATGATCACGTTTGTTACTGATATTGTGTCTCATGAAATAAAATCAGTTTCCCCTCAGTAATTCCTCTGGTATATAACATGTACAATGCTAAGCATCTATTGCTATAAGAAAAGGTTTATCCGCATGATGTGCACATTACATATATCTCCCAGATGTCAATCATTTGAGACTGATTTTCTTGTTTATATAATTGTCTAACACTCTATTCATATAAAGACTCCTTTATTCTGTAAATATAATTATTTTTCCTTTATGTAACTAAAACGTACAACTTCTAACAATGGCATATTAATAAACAACACTGGGGGTGATTTGGGGGTGAATGGTTGTGTAAACTGGTCAGTATGAGGACAGATCTGGATATTCCTGTGTCGTGTTTGTATTCTATCACATTGATATGAGAGAAACGGAGGTGCACATATATAGAGGAACAAAGGAAAGCAGGAGAGCACTTCCAATCTGGGGCTTTTATAACTGGGATATAGAAAGTATTATTTACAGTGGGATTCTTTTTGATGGTTCTATTTAGAGAGTTTGTAAAGTTTATTTGTGTGTAAATATTTGGTGTTTTGTCATACCGTATATTTCAATAAAAAAACTTTTTCCACTTTCTAAACATGTGAAAGGTTTGTGCCCTTGTGAATCCTTTCATGCTTTTTCAGACAATTAATTTGTGTAAAACTTTTTCCACACTCTGTACATGTGAAAGGCGTTTCTCCTGTGTGACTCCTTTCATGTTTATTCAGATCACTCTTTTGTGTAAAACTTTTTCCACACTCCATACAAGTGAAAGGCTTTTCGCCTGTGTGACTCCTTTCATGAGTTTTCAGATAATCCATTGATATAAAACTTTTTCCACACTCTGTACATGTGAAAGGCTTTTCTCCTGTGTGAATCCTTTCATGCTTTTTCAGATCACTCTTTTGTGTAAAACTTTTTCCACACTCTGTACATGTGAAAGCCTTTTCTCCTGTGTGAATCCTTTCATGACTTTTCAGATGACTCTTTTCTGTAAAACTTTTTGCACACTCTGTACATGTGAAAGGCTTTTCCCCTGTGTGAATCCTTTCATGCTTTTTCAGATCACTCTTTTGTGTAAAACATTTTCCACACTCTGTACATGTGAAATGCTTTTCTCCTGTGTGAATCCTTTCATGTTTATTCAGATCACTCTTTCCTGTAAAACTTTTTCCACACTCTGTACATGTGAAAGGTTTTTCTCCTGTGTGAATCATTTCATGCTTTTTCAAATCACTCTTTTGTGTAAAACATTTTCCACACTCTGTACATGTGAAAGGCTTTACTCCTGTGTGAATCCTTTCATGCTTTTTCAGATCACTATTTTGTGTAAAACATTTTCCACACTCTGTACATGTGAAAGGCTTTTCCCCTATGTGTCTCCTTTCATGCTTTTTCAGATCACTCTTTTGTATAAAACTTTTTCCACACTCTGTACATGTGAAAGGCTTTTCTCCTGTGTGAATCCTTTCATGACTTTTCAGATGACTCTTTTCTGTAAAACTTTTTCCACACTCTGTACACGTGAAAGGTTTTTCTCCTGTGTGAATTCTTTCATGACTTTTCAGATTACTCTTTTCTGTAAAACTTTTTCCGCACTCTCCACATGTGAAAGGCTTTTCTCCTGTGTGAATCCTTTCATGTTTTCTCAAACTACTATTTTCTGTAAAACTTTTTCCATACTCTGTACATGTGAAAAGCTTTTCTCCCGTGTGATTCTTTTTATGAGTTTTCAGATTATTCATTTGTGTAAAACTTTTTCCACACTCTGTACAGCTAAATGGTTTCTCCCCTGTGTGGGTCCTTTCATGAGCTATAAGTTTTTCAATTTGTTTAAAACATTTGTCGCACTCAGTACATGCGTTTGGTTTCCCACCTGTGTGAATTTTGTGGTGTTCTAGGAGATGAGACTTACATGTAAACCTTTTCTCACATTCTGTACATTTGAAAGGTCTCTCCTTTGTATGAATTATTTGGCTAGACTGTAGACTTTTCTCTTCTTTAAATTTGTTTGAAAACTCATTAAATATTTGTGGCTTATCCTCAGGGATAATCATTTCACTAGATAAGGCATAATTCGTGTCCTCTTGTTCGATGACTAAATTACTTTCTGTACATGATTGCTGCCCAGTTCCTGCCAATTCACCATCTTCTTTAAATATCTGCTCTGATTTCCCCAATGTTTGTGAATAGTCATTGGTGTCTAAAAATGTTGGAGCCTGTGGTATCATTCTGATGCTTTCTGTAGTGAAGGATGGATATGAATGATTAATGTGTTTGTCTACATAAAAAGAAATGAAATCAAGAAAAATAACAATATTTATTATTTATAATATAATCCATCTTAATAATAATAATCATATTCTTTTATACGCAACAAAATGTCTTACATTTTGTGTTTATTTTTAAATGTATTTACCTGTAAATCAGAAATTAAAAAAATGACGACAAAGAATGTTGCATAATGTTCTCAGCCAGGGAACAAGTACATCTGTATTCTGGGCAAAAGAGGTGGCACCCACCATCCTCATTTAACATTGCACAAGCAACTGCATATACAGTGCTGCCCGGCTCATGCTCAAAAAGTTGGGTGAGAACCCGATGTCTTAATTATCACAGACTATTAATCAGTGTGAGATGTTTTCAGAGGGTAAGAAGCAGTGATTTTACAATACTTTTAAGCTTTCAGCTGTGGTTGTTTAATTTATATAAACAGCCAAAAACTTTATTAGTTTAATAATATTTACTGCAAAATTAAGCACACAAATCAGGGGTGGTTCTGGGGTGGGGAACACTCACTGGGAACAAGGTAGTCATTTAAGTGTAGTTATGGGTGTTCCATGAGCGAGGTCAGGGCAGGGGAAGTTGGAATTGCAGGTGTTCTAAGTTCAGACATCTGAGGTTAGGCAGTTGTTGGACATGATCAGTCTAAAAGGACAGAGGGGGGAGTAGTATTTTCTTTCATGTAATTGGCAAGAGTCCATGAGCTAGTGATGTATAGTGTATACATTCCTACCAGGAGGGGCAAAATTTCCCAAACCCATGTTACAGTTTGGGAAATTGTTTATGTTATAGTTCCATTTCTATGTATATATTGTTTGTATGTATGAGCATATTTATGTACTGGTATAATATTCTAGTCATATTAACTAGCCATGAAAAATACAGGAACCTTTGCTTTAATGCCCTGTTTCAGTTACAAAAGCAATAAAGCCATTTGTTTAGCATGGCATGAACAAACACCTCAAAGAAAGTCAGGGATGGTAAACAAGGGGAGTTAATTCCCCAGGCTTACTCCCATTCAATAGAGTCACCAAATGTCTACAGGTAAATAGGAGTCTTTGGCTGTTGGGGTGTGGATGTGGTAGATAACAGGTTATAATGATTTATAGCTATCCACCCCCTCAATAACCCCTATTTACATGTAAACAGCTAGGACCAATGGTGTTCAGTTTTCCAAATATGGTTAGGGAGGGAAAAATTTAACCAATTGCATTAAAGTAATACTAAAAATGGAGGAAGTACTCAGGCGCCAGCTGACGGAGGCTAGGTGTGGTTAAAAAGGCGATTTATTACAATATATTACAATATATTACAATTTACTACAATATATCTCATGGATCCATGATTCAGTACAGTACAAATTAAATTAAAACCATGAACAATAAAACAAGGTTGATAATCTAAAAACAATAAAAATGATAAAAATGAGTCTGGTGTGTACAGTTCACAAAGCAATCTCCTCAATAGGGTTGGGTGAGGTCAAAAATCTACTCCAGTAGATTGAAGGGTTGTGGTCCAAGAAATACACCCAAACAGAAATGTCAAACTAAAATGTCAAACTAGAATGTGTCCTAGGTAGAAAAAATCTGTGGTTGAAAAAATGTTGAAAGTCCAAATACATAAAAAGTGGCCAAAATTAGAAAAATGTGTGCTTGAAAGATAAAAATCCAAAAAAGAGTGTTTATTTAAAGAAGGTGTACAAAAATGTGTACAAAAATTATATCCAAATGCTGCAAAATGTTGATCTGTGCACAAGTGATAAACAGTAGTATAAACAGTAGTTAGTCAAAATCCAAAGTATGTAACAAAGAACCAAAAAGTCTAAGTAGTGGATCTATCTATCCTTAATAGACCCTTGGCGTAAAAAATATATAAAAAATGTGAAAAGCAAGGCATGAGACAAGTGTCTCCTGAATGCGGGGGGTTCACTTCAAATAGGGGAAAAAAAACGGCAGACAATTCCTGTGAAAAAAACAAACAAACACAATGTGTAGCAGGTTCCAAATAATCAACCTCAATTGAAATTAGACTCACCAGTACAGGTCTACGCGTTTCGGCCCTTGTAGGCCTTTATCAAGACTGGTTTTACTTGCTCACTGGCGGCCTTATATAGCACTTTTCTATAGGTACACGGATGTAGGAAATTCTTAACACTTCCATTTTTTTCATTTCCATTATATTCTACATTGATCTTATTTATTAAGATCTTCAAACTATATCAGCGACTTTATTCAACAAATATGTTATTAAAGCTTTCTGGTCAATAGTAGGCTTTAAAATTATCGATAATAACATATATGGGTAGCCTCCGTCTGTATAAGTGACGTCACTTCCGGTCGGGGAAAGCTGCCGTAATCCGCAGTTACTGCAAATGTTCTAATATCTCATCAATATGTTTCTTTGATGGGGGTCATTTAGCTCACTTAGTCCTAATTATCAAAAATAAAACGGATGTGTCAAATTTCTTTTTTAAAACATAACCGATCTAATGATTAGCCCATTGGTCGTGACGTCACTTCTGGCTGCTATCGTTATACGAGTATGTTTTTCCTTGGTTTTCAGAAATGCCCAATCTTTGAGGAAAGAGGATTTGTTTGTATATGCCTATCTGTATGTACAATAAAGTGCAATCCAACATTTAAACTTTTTCTAACGGTATCGTTGTTTAACCGTGTCCCACTAGTTATGTTTTAAAAAAGAAATTTGACACATCCGTTTTATTTTTGATAATTTTTTCTAATAAATAATTGTGTATTTTGAAACCAACAGTAATTGTATAAGTCTTATTACATTGGGTTATTTATCATTTTCTCATCTATATGTGTATGTATGCAATATTTTAGGCTAGAACCTAGTCAATTCTGCCTATTAATATAATATAGAAATATCTAATCCCATAGCTACAAATTGTATATTGTAAACCCCTTTTTAACTAAATAATAAGCCAGATTTCATATAGTTATGTATTGCATGGTCAAGAAGCATAAAATATATATTTCTGGATTAGTTAGAATTTAATTGTTAATTCCTCAATGAGCCATAAAAAGCTGTGTAAATAAACAGATATATTTTATGGACGTAGCTACTTGTCACTCTGGGATGAAATAAGAAAATATTGCATAGATATACATATATATATTTGAACTTTACAAGTCAGATTAAGGAACTAAAGTTCCTCATATTAAATAACATTTAAAACTAAACATATAATAATATTTGTACTCTCATATCATTTTGTAGAGTTATCATTTTTACTCTTTATTATTTTTAAGAGTTGGCGAACCACTTCAGGTAATAGAAATTTACGTCTCCTTAAAATATTTTATCCGGCATATACAATTTACATGTATGGTGAGGCTATTAGCAGTGTTAAGGCTGAGGCAGACACCAGCAATAACTTAATTATAGTATATTCTGTTTATTGAGCTAGTAGTAATACCTTGTTGGAACGTTTACTTCTATTCAAAGAATCCTCATCATTTAAAACAAATATAGTTTAACTGTTGGTATTCATTTACAACAATTTCTAGCTATGGTTCTGGCCATAGAAGATTATTAGGTGAGTTCAGACTGATCCAGCCACTCAGCAGTGATAAAACCACAATTATTCAATGCTATAAAATGAATGCCAAAATAGAAGATTTAAATGAAGCCCTTCAAAATTCTAAAGAAAATTTAATTCTCAAAGAAAAAGAAATTGACAAATTAGAATGTAAAGTTAGTTTCTTAACATCACTTAATGATGAAATAAAAAAAAGTGATGAAAACTGTGCTACTGCACAAACAGAACTTAAAATGTGTAAGGAAAATTTGATTAAAACAGAAAATGAAATGGATAATATAATTTGTGAAAATAAAGTTATCCAAAATAAACTTACACAGTCACAAAGTGTACAAAATACTCATTTGCTACAAACTTTGAAAAAAGATGCATCCACCCAAACATATTCATTGAATAACTGTGACAAAGTGGGGAAGACAAGGAATGTAATTTCATTGGATAATTCCAACAAAACTGATAAAACAATCAATTTGATTTTAAAAGATACAGCGAATAACTATAATACAAATTCAATAAACATAGGTGAAATCCCTCTTTTTCTAGAAACACCTATGCTATGCCCTTCTACTGGAGGCAATAATTCAAATACTGTATCTAACATTCACTCCACACCAATCTCAATCACAACAATGCCCAATTCAAGTTTTATAGCAAATTCAAGCCAAAATTGCACAGCTCAAAAAGAGTGTGAAAAATGTGTATCCAAATTAACAAATGATATTGTAAAAGTGCCACAGTTACACAATGATATCTGGAGTGATTTGCTTAACAATGAGAACATGGATCTCTTCAAAATATGTTTGGGGAATGCAATAAAAACTAAAACAGATATTGGAGTTAATATTTTGGAACCTGACATATTAACAAATGATTTACAGAGCAACAAATGGGTGGAAATCATGGATACAATTAATGGTTTTAAAGAAAAACAGTATGGTCATGATCCACAGTGTAAACCTGTTTTTCCTCATTTCTTGGAAAAACAGAGGTACACTTGGAGTTTGGATAGATCCCATGGTTACCCAGAATCATATGCAAAATGGTTACATGATCTCAGTCTATTTTCTACAAAGAATGTTTTTCAGCTCCAACCCAACACGTGGAAAGAAGAGAAGCATGGTGGAATCTTTCTTACAGGGATAGGTGGTATTTTTACAGCAATGGTGAGTATAATTGTATTACCATTGTTCTTGGGACTATTACAGCCTTTAATTAGTTCTAAACAAACATTGTGCCCAAGGGGTTGGGGGGGGGGGGGGAGAGATGTCTTTCAGGGAAGTGTCCTCCTGTCTGGGCACTTGTTTGTTAAATTGTTAAACAATTAAAATAGGTTGTGCCTACCTTACAATAGAATTACCTATTGGTGGTCCTGAGGCACATTCACCCTTTGTCTCCCAGCACGTTTACAAAATGTTCTTCCTGTTTATCTTTAATTTGGAAATATCTCACTCCATTGTTTGTTTCAGCAGACTATCCATAGTGCAATTGTTTGTTTTTGTCACAGACCTGAGATAAAAATGGCATGTTTCAAGCACATTTGCCAGTTGTATTACCCCTAGGCAAATTAATTTTAAATGATTTTAACAATATTCTGTTCTCAAAATATTTTGGATTGCTTTAGAGCACTATTATAAAATTTAAGAGAGGGATGTCCAAGAGATGCTTCCAAAATGTAAATAATAGATGTTCAATTAGAAAAGTAATTACGTTTTTTTTTGTTTATTTTTCCTAGACAACCAGTGATGGATATTTGTAAATGCTTCATAAGAATCCCAACAGCTGAGCAGAAATCCAGAAACAAAATTTCCACTGATATTTCAGTAACACAGAAGGCTCCAACAAAGAATACCATTATTAGTGTCTAACTATGATTGTTATTATTATTACAAATAATGCAATCCATACCACTGGTAATATTTATTAATACAAGATCATTAAAATTACCATCAAGTTTTTCATAACAAGAGCTTTCATATAGTTATTGTACTTATATTCTATGCCTATTAATAATAATTTGTATCACAATTAATGGTCATTCTTTGGATAGACTTAGTAACCAAAGCAAAAAGCAGCATTGCAGCATGTTATCACTGAAAGTTGTATATATGTGTATCTTAATTTAGTTTTAAATATGTTATGATACATTTGTAATTCAGAGACCTACTTTATCATGCAGAACTTCCATCCAATCTAAATAATTAACAGAAGCTCAATACCTCCATATAGGATGGTATCCCTTTCTCATTAAAATCCAAACACTAACTAAATTTATTTTTCACTTTATTATTAAAGCCTGAGGAAAAGATTAATTATAAATGAGTATTTATCCATAAATCCTAATGAATAATTATATGTATCTATTAAAACAAAGTGGGATTCCAGTTTTAATACCATCTCTATAAGGTATTGAGGTTCTGATAGAAATGTGTCTTACCCAGTACATCTTTCTCACACAGACCTCACTGCAACAAGCAATCCTACAGACTCTCTGCAAACATACATTTAAAGATCTCTTTCTGCAAACAAACATTTGAAGACCTCACTGCAACAAGCAATCCTACAGACTCTCTGCAAACATACATTTAAAGATCTCTTTCTGCAAACAAACATTTGAAGACCTCACTGCAACAAGCAATCCTACAGACTCTCTGCAAACATACATTTAAAGATCTCTTTCTGCAAACAAACATTTGAATACCTCACTGCAACAAGCAATCCTACAGACTCTCTGCAAACATACATTTAAAGATCTCTTTCTGCAAACAAACATTTGAAGACCTCACTGCAACAAGCAATCCTACAGACTCTCTGCAAACATACATTTAAAGATCTCTTTCTGCAAACAAACATTTGAAGACCTCACTGCAACAAGCAATCCTACAGACTCTCTGCAAACATACATTTAAAGATCTCTTTCTGCAAACAAACATTTGAAGACCTCACTGCAACAAGCAATCCTACAGACTCTCTGCAAACATACATTTAAAGATCTCTTTCTGCAAACAAACATTTGAAGACCTCACTGCAACAAGCAATCCTACAGACTCTCTGCAAACATACATTTAAAGATCTCTTTCTGCAAACAAACATTTGAAGACCTCACTGCAACAAGCAATCCTACAGACTCTCTGCAAACATACATTTAAAGATCTCTTTCTGCAAACAAACATTTGAAGACCTCACTGCAACAAGCAATCCTACAGACTCTCTGCAAACATACATTTAAAGATCTCTTTCTGCAAACAAACATTTGAAGACCTCACTGCAACAAGCAATCCTACAGACTCTCTGCAAACATACATTTAAAGATCTCTTTCTGCAAACAAACATTTGAAGACCTCACTGCAACAAGCAATCCTACAGACTCTCTGCAAACATACATTTAAAGATCTCTTTCTGCAAACAAACATTTGAAGACCTCACTGCAACAAGCAATCCTACAGACTCTCTGCAAACATACATTTAAAGATCTCTTTCTGCAAACAAACATTTGAAGACCTCACTGCAACAAGCAATCCTACAGACTCTCTGCAAACATACATTTAAAGATCTCTTTCTGCAAACAAACATTTGAAGACCTCACTGCAACAAGCAATCCTACAGACTCTCTGCAAACATACATTTAAAGATCTCTTTCTGCAAACAAACATTTGAAGACCTCACTGCAACAAGCAATCCTACAGACTCTCTGCAAACATACATTTAAAGATCTCTTTCTGCAAACAAACATTTGAAGACCTCACTGCAACAAGCAATCCTACAGACTCTCTGCAAACATACATTTAAAGATCTCTTTCTGCAAACAAACATTTGAAGACCTCACTGCAACAAGCAATCCTACAGACTCTCTGCAAACATACATTTAAAGATCTCTTTCTGCAAACAAACATTTGAAGACCTCACTGCAACAAGCAATCCTACAGACTCTCTGCAAACATACATTTAAAGATCCCTTTCTGCAAACAAAGATTTGAAGACCTCACTGCAACAAGCAATCCTACAGACTCTCTGCAAACATACATTTAAAGATCTCTTTCTGCAAACAAACATTTGAAGACCTCACTGCAACAAGCAATCCTACAGACTCTCTGCAAACATCCATTTAAAGATCTCTTTCTGCAAACAAACATTTGAAGACCTCACTGCAACAAGCAATCCTACAGACTCTCTGCAAACATACATTTAAAGATCCCTTCTGCAAACAAACATTTGAAGACCTCACTGCAACAAGCAATCCTACAGACTCTCTGCAAACATACATTTAAAGATCTCTTTCTGCAAACAAACATTTGAAGACCTCACTGCAACAAGCAAACCTACAGACTCTCTGCAAACATACATTTAAAGATCTCTTTCTGCAAACAAACATTTGAAGACCTCACTGCAACAAGCAATCCTACAGACTCTCTGCAAACATACATTTAAAGATCTCTTTCTGCAAACAAACATTTGAAGACCTCACTGCAACAAGCAATCCTACAGACTCTCTGCAAACATCCATTTAAAGATCTCTTTCTGCAAACAAACATTTGAAGACCTCACTGCAACAAGCAATCCTACAGACTCTCTGCAAACATCCATTTAAAGATCTCTTTCTGCAAACAAACATTTGAAGACCTCACTGCAACAAGCAATCCTACAGACTCTCTGCAAACATCCATTTAAAGATCTCTTTCTGCAAACAAACATTTGAAGACCTCACTGCAACAAGCAATCCTACAGACTCTCTGCAAACATCCATTTAAAGATCCCTTTCTGCAAACAAACATTTGAAGACCTCACTGCAACAAGCAATCCTACAGACTCTCTGCAAACATCCATTTAAAGATCTCTTTCTGCAAACAAACATTTGAAGACCTCACTGCAACAAGCAATCCTACAGACTCTCTGCAAACATACATTTAAAGATCTCTTTCTGCAAACAAACATTTGAAGACCTCACTGCAACAAGCAATCCTACAGACTCTCTGCAAACATCCATTTAAAGATCTCTTTCTGCAAACAAACATTTGAAGACCTCACTGCAACAAGCAATCCTACAGACTCTCTGCAAACATACATTTAAAGATCTCTTTCTGCAAACAAACATTTGAAGACCTCACTGCAACAAGCAATCCTACAGACTCTCTGCAAACATACATTTAAAGATCTCTTTCTGCAAACAAACATTTGAAGACCTCACTGCAACAAGCAATCCTACAGACTCTCTGCAAACATACATTTAAAGATCTCTTTCTGCAAACAAACATTTGAAGACCTCACTGCAACAAGCAATCCTACAGACTCTCTGCAAACATACATTTAAAGATCCCTTTCTGCAAACAAACATTTGAAGACCTCACTGCAACAAGCAATCCTACAGACTCTCTGCAAACATACATTTAAAGATCTCTTTCTGCAAACAAACATTTGAAGACCTCACTGCAACAAGCAATCCTACAGACTCTCTGCAAACATACATTTAAAGATCTCTTTCTGCAAACAAACATTTGAAGACCTCACTGCAACAAGCAATCCTACAGACTCTCTGCAAACATACATTTAAAGATCTCTTTCTGCAAACAAACATTTGAAGACCTCACTGCAACAAGCAATCCTACAGACTCTCTGCAAACATACATTTAAAGATCTCTTTCTGCAAACAAACATTTGAAGACCTCACTGCAACAAGCAATCCTACAGACTCTCTGCAAACATACATTTAAAGATCTCTTTCTGCAAACAAACATTTGAAGACCTCACTGCAACAAGCAATCCTACAGACTCTCTGCAAACATACATTTAAAGATCTCTTTCTGCAAACAAACATTTGAAGACCTCACTGCAACAAGCAATCCTACAGACTCTCTGCAAACATACATTTAAAGATCTCTTTCTGCAAACAAACATTTGAAGACCTCACTGCAACAAGCAATCCTACAGACTCTCTGCAAACATACATTTAAAGATCTCTTTCTGCAAACAAACATTTGAAGACCTCACTGCAACAAGCAATCCTACAGACTCTCTGCAAACATACATTTAAAGATCTCTTTCTGCAAACAGACATTTGAAGACCTCACTGCAACAAGCAATCCTACAGACTCTCTGCAAACATACATTTAAAGATCTCTTTCTGCAAACAAACATTTGAAGACCTCACTGCAACAAGCAATCCTACAGACTCTCTGCAAACATACATTTAAAGATCTCTTTCTGCAAACAAACATTTGAAGACCTCACTGCAACAAGCAATCCTACAGACTCTCTGCAAACATACATTTAAAGATCTCTTTCTGCAAACAAACATTTGAAGACCTCACTGCAACAAGCAATCCTACAGACTCTCTGCAAACATCCATTTAAAGATCTCTTTCTGCAAACAAACATTTGAAGACCTCACTGCAACAAGCAATCCTACAGACTCTCTGCAAACATCCATTTAAAGATCTCTTTCTGCAAACAAACATTTGAAGACCTCACTGCAACAAGCAATCCTACAGACTCTCTGCAAACATACATTTAAAGATCTCTTTCTGCAAACAAACATTTGAAGACCTCACTGCAACAAGCAATCCTACAGACTCTCTGCAAACATACATTTAAAGATCTCTTTCTGCAAACAAACATTTGAAGACCTCACTGCAACAAGCAATCCTACAGACTCTCTGCAAACATACATTTAAAGATCTCTTTCTGCAAACAAACATTTGAAGACCTCACTGCAACAAGCAATCCTACAGACTCTCTGCAAACATACATTTAAAGATCTCTTTCTGCAAACAAAGATTTGAAGACCTCACTGCAACAAGCAATCCTACAGACTCTCTGCAAACATACATTTAAAGATCTCTTTCTGCAAACAAAGATTTGAAGACCTCACTGCAACAAGCAATCCTACAGACTCTCTGCAAACATACATTTAAAGATCTCTTTCTGCAAACAAACATTTGAAGACCTCACTGCAACAAGCAATCCTACAGACTCTCTGCAAACATACATTTAAAGATCTCTTTCTGCAAACAAACATTTGAAGACCTCACTGCAACAAGCAATCCTACAGACTCTCTGCAAACATACATTTAAAGATCTCTTTCTGCAAACAAACATTTGAAGACCTCACTGCAACAAGCAATCCTACAGACTCTCTGCAAACATACATTTAAAGATCTCTTTCTGCAAACAAAGATTTGAAGACCTCACTGCAACAAGCAATCCTACAGACTCTCTGCAAACATACATTTAAAGATCTCTTTCTGCAAACAAACATTTGAAGACCTCACTGCAACAAGCAATCCTACAGACTCTCTGCAAACATACATTTAAAGATCTCTTTCTGCAAACAAACATTTGAAGACCTCACTGCAACAAGCAATCCTACAGACTCTCTGCAAACATACATTTAAAGATCTCTTTCTGCAAACAAACATTTGAAGACCTCACTGCAACAAGCAATCCTACAGACTCTCTGCAAACATACATTTAAAGATCTCTTTCTGCAAACAAACATTTGAAGACCTCACTGCAACAAGCAATCCTACAGACTCTCTGCAAACATCCATTTAAAGATCTCTTTCTGCAAACAAACATTTGAAGACCTCACTGCAACAAGCAATCCTACAGACTCTCTGCAAACATACATTTAAAGATCTCTTTCTGCAAACAAACATTTGAAGACCTCACTGCAACAAGCAATCCTACAGACTCTCTGCAAACATACATTTAAAGATCTCTTTCTGCAAACAAACATTTGAAGACCTCACTGCAACAAGCAATCCTACAGACTCTCTGCAAACATACATTTAAAGATCTCTTTCTGCAAACAAACATTTGAAGACCTCACTGCAACAAGCAATCCTACAGACTCTCTGCAAACATACATTTAAAGATCTCTTTCTGCAAACAAACATTTGAAGACCTCACTGCAACAAGCAATCCTACAGACTCTCTGCAAACATACATTTAAAGATCTCTTTCTGCAAACAAACATTTGAAGACCTCACTGCAACAAGCAATCCTACAGACTCTCTGCAAACATCCATTTAAAGATCTCTTTCTGCAAACAAACATTTGAAGACCTCACTGCAACAAGCAATCCTACAGACTCTCTGCAAACATACATTTAAAGATCTCTTTCTGCAAACAAACATTTGAAGACCTCACTGCAACAAGCAATCCTACAGACTCTCTGCAAACATACATTTAAAGATCTCTTTCTGCAAACAAACATTTGAAGACCTCACTGCAACAAGCAATCCTACAGACTCTCTGCAAACATCCATTTAAAGATCCCTTTCTGCAAACAAACATTTGAAGACCTCACTGCAACAAGCAATCCTACAGACTCTCTGCAAACATACATTTAAAGATCTCTTTCTGCAAACAAACATTTGAAGACCTCACTGCAACAAGCAATCCTACAGACTCTCTGCAAACATCCATTTAAAGATCTCTTTCTGCAAACAAACATTTGAAGACCTCACTGCAACAAGCAATCCTACAGACTCTCTGCAAACATCCATTTAAAGATCTCTTTCTGCAAACAAACATTTGAAGACCTCACTGCAACAAGCAATCCTACAGACTCTCTGCAAACATCCATTTAAAGATCTCTTTCTGCAAACAAACATTTGAAGACCTCACTGCAACAAGCAATCCTACAGACTCTCTGCAAACATACATTTAAAGATCCCTTTCTGCAAACAAACATTTGAAGACCTCACTGCAACAAGCAATCCTACAGACTCTCTGCAAACATACATTTAAAGATCTCTTTCTGCAAACAAACATTTGAAGACCTCACTGCAACAAGCAATCCTACAGACTCTCTGCAAACATCCATTTAAAGATCTCTTTCTGCAAACAAACATTTGAAGACCTCACTGCAACAAGCAATCCTACAGACTCTCTGCAAACATACATTTAAAGATCTCTTTCTGCAAACAAACATTTGAAGACCTCACTGCAACAAGCAATCCTACAGACTCTCTGCAAACATACATTTAAAGATCTCTTTCTGCAAACAAACATTTGAAGACCTCACTGCAACAAGCAATCCTACAGACTCTCTGCAAACATACATTTAAAGATCTCTTTCTGCAAACAAACATTTGAAGACCTCACTGCAACAAGCAATCCTACAGACTCTCTGCAAACATACATTTAAAGATCTCTTTCTGCAAACAAACATTTGAAGACCTCACTGCAACAAGCAATCCTACAGACTCTCTGCAAACATACATTTAAAGATCTCTTTCTGCAAACAAACATTTGAAGACCTCACTGCAACAAGCAATCCTACAGACTCTCTGCAAACATACATTTAAAGATCTCTTTCTGCAAACAAACATTTGAAGACCTCACTGCAACAAGCAATCCTACAGACTCTCTGCAAACATCCATTTAAAGATCTCTTTCTGCAAACAAACATTTGAAGACCTCACTGCAACAAGCAATCCTACAGACTCTCTGCAAACATACATTTAAAGATCTCTTTCTGCAAACAAACATTTGAAGACCTCACTGCAACAAGCAATCCTACAGACTCTCTGCAAACATACATTTAAAGATCTCTTTCTGCAAACAAACATTTGAAGACCTCACTGCAACAAGCAATCCTACAGACTCTCTGCAAACATACATTTAAAGATCTCTTTCTGCAAACAAACATTTGAAGACCTCACTGCAACAAGCAATCCTACAGACTCTCTGCAAACATACATTTAAAGATCTCTTTCTGCAAACAAACATTTGAAGACCTCACTGCAACAAGCAATCCTACAGACTCTCTGCAAACATACATTTAAAGATCTCTTTCTGCAAACAAACATTTGAAGACCTCACTGCAACAAGCAATCCTACAGACTCTCTGCAAACATACATTTAAAGATCTCTTTCTGCAAACAAACATTTGAAGACCTCACTGCAACAAGCAATCCTACAGACTCTCTGCAAACATACATTTAAATATCTCTTTCTGCAAACAAACATTTGAAGACCTCACTGCAACAAGCAATCCTACAGACTCTCTGCAAACATACATTTAAAGATCTCTTTCTGCAAACAAACATTTGAAGACCTCACTGCAACAAGCAATCCTACAGACTCTCTGCAAACATCCATTTAAAGATCTCTTTCTGCAAACAAACATTTGAAGACCTCACTGCAACAAGCAATCCTACAGACTCTCTGCAAACATCCATTTAAAGATCTCTTTCTGCAAACAAACATTTGAAGACCTCACTGCAACAAGCAATCCTACAGACTCTCTGCAAACATCCATTTAAAGATCTCTTTCTGCAAACAAACATTTGAAGACCTCACTGCAACAAGCAATCCTACAGACTCTCTGCAAACATCCATTTAAAGATCTCTTTCTGCAAACAAACATTTGAAGACCTCACTGCAACAAGCAATCCTACAGACTCTCTGCAAACATCCATTTAAAGATCTCTTTCTGCAAACAAACATTTGAAGACCTCACTGCAACAAGCAATCCTACAGACTCTCTGCAAACATACATTTAAAGATCTCTTTCTGCAAACAAACATTTGAAGACCTCACTGCAACAAGCAATCCTACAGACTCTCTGCAAACATCCATTTAAAGATCTCTTTCTGCAAACAAACATTTGAAGACCTCACTGCAACAAGCAATCCTACAGACTCTCTGCAAACATACATTTAAAGATCTCTTTCTGCAAACAAACATTTGAAGACCTCACTGCAACAAGCAATCCTACAGACTCTCTGCAAACATACATTTAAAGATCTCTTTCTGCAAACAAACATTTGAAGACCTCACTGCAACAAGCAATCCTACAGACTCTCTGCAAACATACATTTAAAGATCTCTTTCTGCAAACAAACATTTGAAGACCTCACTGCAACAAGCAATCCTACAGACTCTCTGCAAACATACATTTAAAGATCTCTTTCTGCAAACAAACATTTGAAGACCTCACTGCAACAAGCAATCCTACAGACTCTCTGCAAACATACATTTAAAGATCCCTTTCTGCAAACAAACATTTGAAGACCTCACTGCAACAAGCAATCCTACAGACTCTCTGCAAACATCCATTTAAAGATCCCTTTCTGCAAACAAACATTTGAAGACCTCACTGCAACAAGCAATCCTACAGACTCTCTGCAAACATACATTTAAAGATCTCTTTCTGCAAACAAACATTTGAAGACCTCACTGCAACAAGCAATCCTACAGACTCTCTGCAAACATCCATTTAAAGATCTCTTTCTGCAAACAAACATTTGAAGACCTCACTGCAACAAGCAATCCTACAGACTCTCTGCAAACATCCATTTAAAGATCCCTTTCTGCAAACAAACATTTGAAGACCTCACTGCAACAAGCAATCCTACAGACTCTCTGCAAACATCCATTTAAAGATCTCTTTCTGCAAACAAACATTTGAAGACCTCACTGCAACAAGCAATCCTACAGACTCTCTGCAAACATACATTTAAAGATCCCTTTCTGCAAACAAACATTTGAAGACCTCACTGCAACAAGCAATCCTACAGACTCTCTGCAAACATACATTTAAAGATCTCTTTCTGCAAACAAACATTTGAAGACCTCACTGCAACAAGCAATCCTACAGACTCTCTGCAAACATACATTTAAAGATCTCTTTCTGCAAACAAACATTTGAAGACCTCACTGCAACAAGCAATCCTACAGACTCTCTGCAAACATACATTTAAAGATCTCTTTCTGCAAACAAACATTTGAAGACCTCACTGCAACAAGCAATCCTACAGACTCTCTGCAAACATCCATTTAAAGATCCCTTTCTGCAAACAAACATTTGAAGACCTCACTGCAACAAGCAATCCTACAGACTCTCTGCAAACATACATTTAAAGATCTCTTTCTGCAAACAAACATTTGAAGACCTCACTGCAACAAGCAATCCTACAGACTCTCTGCAAACATCCATTTAAAGATCTCTTTCTGCAAACAAACATTTGAATACCTCACTGCAACAAGCAATCCTACAGACTCTCTGCAAACATACATTTAAAGATCTCTTTCTGCAAACAAACATTTGAAGACCTCACTGCAACAAGCAATCCTACAGACTCTCTGCAAACATCCATTTAAAGATCTCTTTCTGCAAACAAACATTTGAAGACCTCACTGCAACAAGCAATCCTACAGACTCTCTGCAAACATACATTTAAAGATCTCTTTCTGCAAACAAACATTTGAAGACCTCACTGCAACAAGCAATCCTACAGACTCTCTGCAAACATCCATTTAAAGATCTCTTTCTGCAAACAAACATTTGAAGACCTCACTGCAACAAGCAATCCTACAGACTCTCTGCAAACATACATTTAAAGATCTCTTTCTGCAAACAAACATTTGAAGACCTCACTGCAACAAGCAATCCTACAGACTCTCTGCAAACATACATTTAAAGATCTCTTTCTGCAAACAAACATTTGAAGACCTCACTGCAACAAGCAATCCTACAGACTCTCTGCAAACATACATTTAAAGATCTCTTTCTGCAAACAAACATTTGAAGACCTCACTGCAACAAGCAATCCTACAGACTCTCTGCAAACATACATTTAAAGATCTCTTTCTGCAAACAAACATTTGAAGACCTCACTGCAACAAGCAATCCTACAGACTCTCTGCAAACATACATTTAAAGATCTCTTTCTGCAAACAAACATTTGAAGACCTCACTGCAACAAGCAATCCTACAGACTCTCTGCAAACATACATTTAAAGATCCCTTTCTGCAAACAAACATTTGAAGACCTCACTGCAACAAGCAATCCTACAGACTCTCTGCAAACATCCATTTAAAGATCTCTTTCTGCAAACAAACATTTGAAGACCTCACTGCAACAAGCAATCCTACAGACTCTCTGCAAACATACATTTAAAGATCTCTTTCTGCAAACAAACATTTGAAGACCTCACTGCAACAAGCAATCCTACAGACTCTCTGCAAACATCCATTTAAAGATCTCTTTCTGCAAACAAACATTTGAAGACCTCACTGCAACAAGCAATCCTACAGACTCTCTGCAAACATCCATTTAAAGATCTCTTTCTGCAAACAAACATTTGAAGACCTCACTGCAACAAGCAATCCTACAGACTCTCTGCAAACATCCATTTAAAGATCTCTTTCTGCAAACAAACATTTGAAGACCTCACTGCAACAAGCAATCCTACAGACTCTCTGCAAACATACATTTAAAGATCTCTTTCTGCAAACAAACATTTGAAGACCTCACTGCAACAAGCAATCCTACAGACTCTCTGCAAACATACATTTAAAGATCTCTTTCTGCAAACAAACATTTGAAGACCTCACTGCAACAAGCAATCCTACATACTCTCTGCAAACATCCATTTAAAGATCTCTTTCTGCAAACAAACATTTGAAGACCTCACTGCAACAAGCAATCCTACAGACTCTCTGCAAACATCCATTTAAAGATCTCTTTCTGCAAACAAACATTTGAAGACCTCACTGCAACAAGCAATCCTACAGACTCTCTGCAAACATCCATTTAAAGATCTCTTTCTGCAAACAAACATTTGAAGACCTCACTGCAACAAGCAATCCTACAGACTCTCTGCAAACATCCATTTAAAGATCTCTTTCTGCAAACAAACATTTGAAGACCTCACTGCAACAAGCAATCCTACAGACTCTCTGCAAACATACATTTAAAGATCTCTTTCTGCAAACAAACATTTGAAGACCTCACTGCAACAAGCAATCCTACAGACTCTCTGCAAACATACATTTAAAGATCTCTTTCTGCAAACAAACATTTGAAGACCTCACTGCAACAAGCAATCCTACAGACTCTCTGCAAACATACATTTAAAGATCTCTTTCTGCAAACAAACATTTGAAGACCTCACTGCAACAAGCAATCCTACAGACTCTCTGCAAACATACATTTAAAGATCTCTTTCTGCAAACAAACATTTGAAGACCTCACTGCAACAAGCAATCCTACAGACTCTCTGCAAACATCCATTTAAATATCTCTTTCTGCAAACAAACATTTGAAGACCTCACTGCAACAAGCAATCCTACAGACTCTCTGCAAACATCCATTTAAAGATCTCTTTCTGCAAACAAACATTTGAAGACCTCACTGCAACAAGCAATCCTACAGACTCTCTGCAAACATCCATTTAAAGATCTCTTTCTGCAAACAAACATTTGAAGACCTCACTGCAACAAGCAATCCTACAGACTCTCTGCAAACATACATTTAAAGATCCCTTTCTGCAAACAAAGATTTGAAGACCTCACTGCAACAAGCAATCCTACAGACTCTCTGCAAACATACATTTAAAGATCTCTTTCTGCAAACAAACATTTGAAGACCTCACTGCAACAAGCAATCCTACAGACTCTCTGCAAACATACATTTAAAGATCTCTTTCTGCAAACAAAGATTTGAAGACCTCACTGCAACAAGCAATCCTACAGACTCTCTGCAAACATACATTTAAAGATCTCTTTCTGCAAACAAACATTTGAAGACCTCACTGCAACAAGCAATCCTACAGACTCTCTGCAAACATACATTTAAAGATCTCTTTCTGCAAACAAACATTTGAAGACCTCACTGCAACAAGCAATCCTACAGACTCTCTGCAAACATACATTTAAAGATCTCTTTCTGCAAACAAAGATTTGAAGACCTCACTGCAACAAGCAATCCTACAGACTCTCTGCAAACATACATTTAAAGATCTCTTTCTGCAAACAAACATTTGAAGACCTCACTGCAACAAGCAATCCTACAGACTCTCTGCAAACATACATTTAAAGATCTCTTTCTGCAAACAAACATTTGAAGACCTCACTGCAACAAGCAATCCTACAGACTCTCTGCAAACATACATTTAAAGATCTCTTTCTGCAAACAAACATTTGAAGACCTCACTGCAACAAGCAATCCTACAGACTCTCTGCAAACATCCATTTAAATATCTCTTTCTGCAAACAAACATTTGAAGACCTCACTGCAACAAGCAATCCTACAGACTCTCTGCAAACATCCATTTAAAGATCTCTTTCTGCAAACAAACATTTGAAGACCTCACTGCAACAAGCAATCCTACAGACTCTCTGCAAACATACATTTAAAGATCTCTTTCTGCAAACAAACATTTGAAGACCTCACTGCAACAAGCAATCCTACAGACTCTCTGCAAACATACATTTAAAGATCTCTTTCTGCAAACAAACATTTGAAGACCTCACTGCAACAAGCAATCCTACAGACTCTCTGCAAACATACATTTAAAGATCTCTTTCTGCAAACAAACATTTGAAGACCTCACTGCAACAAGCAATCCTACAGACTCTCTGCAAACATACATTTAAAGATCTCTTTCTGCAAACAAACATTTGAAGACCTCACTGCAACAAGCAATCCTACAGACTCTCTGCAAACATACATTTAAAGATCTCTTTCTGCAAACAAACATTTGAAGACCTCACTGCAACAAGCAATCCTACAGACTCTCTGCAAACATCCATTTAAAGATCTCTTTCTGCAAACAAACATTTGAAGACCTCACTGCAACAAGCAATCCTACAGACTCTCTGCAAACATCCATTTAAAGATCTCTTTCTGCAAACAAACATTTGAAGACCTCACTGCAACAAGCAATCCTACAGACTCTCTGCAAACATCCATTTAAAGATCTCTTTCTGCAAACAAACATTTGAAGACCTCACTGCAACAAGCAATCCTACAGACTCTCTGCAAACATCCATTTAAAGATCTCTTTCTGCAAACAAACATTTGAAGACCTCACTGCAACAAGCAATCCTACAGACTCTCTGCAAACATACATTTAAAGATCTCTTTCTGCAAACAAACATTTGAAGACCTCACTGCAACAAGCAATCCTACAGACTCTCTGCAAACATCCATTTAAAGATCTCTTTCTGCAAACAAACATTTGAAGACCTCACTGCAACAAGCAATCCTACAGACTCTCTGCAAACATACATTTAAAGATCTCTTTCTGCAAACAAACATTTGAAGACCTCACTGCAACAAGCAATCCTACAGACTCTCTGCAAACATCCATTTAAAGATCTCTTTCTGCAAACAAACATTTGAAGACCTCACTGCAACAAGCAATCCTACAGACTCTCTGCAAACATACATTTAAAGATCCCTTTCTGCAAACAAACATTTGAAGACCTCACTGCAACAAGCAATCCTACAGACTCTCTGCAAACATACATTTAAAGATCTCTTTCTGCAAACAAACATTTGAAGACCTCACTGCAACAAGCAATCCTACAGACTCTCTGCAAACATCCATTTAAAGATCTCTTTCTGCAAACAAACATTTGAAGACCTCACTGCAACAAGCAATCCTACAGACTCTCTGCAAACATACATTTAAAGATCTCTTTCTGCAAACAAACATTTGAAGACCTCACTGCAACAAGCAATCCTACAGACTCTCTGCAAACATACATTTAAAGATCTCTTTCTGCAAACAAACATTTGAAGACCTCACTGCAACAAGCAATCCTACAGACTCTCTGCAAACATACATTTAAAGATCTCTTTCTGCAAACAAACATTTGAAGACCTCACTGCAACAAGCAATCCTACAGACTCTCTGCAAACATACATTTAAAGATCTCTTTCTGCAAACAAACATTTGAAGACCTCACTGCAACAAGCAATCCTACAGACTCTCTGCAAACATACATTTAAAGATCTCTTTCTGCAAACAAACATTTGAAGACCTCACTGCAACAAGCAATCCTACAGACTCTCTGCAAACATACATTTAAAGATCTCTTTCTGCAAACAAACATTTGAAGACCTCACTGCAACAAGCAATCCTACAGACTCTCTGCAAACATACATTTAAAGATCTCTTTCTGCAAACAAACATTTGAATACCTCACTGCAACAAGCAATCCTACAGACTCTCTGCAAACATACATTTAAAGATCTCTTTCTGCAAACAAACATTTGAAGACCTCACTGCAACAAGCAATCCTACAGACTCTCTGCAAACATACATTTAAAGATCTCTTTCTGCAAACAAACATTTGAAGACCTCACTGCAACAAGCAATCCTACAGACTCTCTGCAAACATACATTTAAAGATCTCTTTCTGCAAACAGACATTTGAAGACCTCACTGCAACAAGCAATCCTACAGACTCTCTGCAAACATACATTTAAAGATCTCTTTCTGCAAACAAACATTTGAAGACCTCACTGCAACAAGCAATCCTACAGACTCTCTGCAAACATACATTTAAAGATCTCTTTCTGCAAACAAACATTTGAAGACCTCACTGCAACAAGCAATCCTACAGACTCTCTGCAAACATACATTTAAAGATCTCTTTCTGCAAACAAACATTTGAAGACCTCACTGCAACAAGCAATCCTACAGACTCTCTGCAAACATCCATTTAAAGATCTCTTTCTGCAAACAAACATTTGAAGACCTCACTGCAACAAGCAATCCTACAGACTCTCTGCAAACATACATTTAAAGATCTCTTTCTGCAAACAAACATTTGAAGACCTCACTGCAACAAGCAATCCTACAGACTCTCTGCAAACATACATTTAAAGATCCCTTTCTGCAAACAAACATTTGAAGACCTCACTGCAACAAGCAATCCTACAGACTCTCTGCAAACATCCATTTAAAGATCTCTTTCTGCAAACAAACATTTGAAGACCTCACTGCAACAAGCAATCCTACAGACTCTCTGCAAACATACATTTAAAGATCTCTTTCTGCAAACAAACATTTGAAGACCTCACTGCAACAAGCAATCCTACAGACTCTCTGCAAACATACATTTAAAGATCTCTTTCTGCAAACAAACATTTGAAGACCTCACTGCAACAAGCAATCCTACAGACTCTCTGCAAACATACATTTAAAGATCTCTTTCTGCAAACAAACATTTGAAGACCTCACTGCAACAAGCAATCCTACAGACTCTCTGCAAACATACATTTAAAGATCTCTTTCTGCAAACAAACATTTGAAGACCTCACTGCAACAAGCAATCCTACAGACTCTCTGCAAACATACATTTAAAGATCTCTTTCTGCAAACAAACATTTGAAGACCTCACTGCAACAAGCAATCCTACAGACTCTCTGCAAACATACATTTAAAGATCTCTTTCTGCAAACAAACATTTGAAGACCTCACTGCAACAAGCAATCCTACAGACTCTCTGCAAACATACATTTAAAGATCTCTTTCTGCAAACAAACATTTGAAGACCTCACTGCAACAAGCAATCCTACAGACTCTCTGCAAACATACATTTAAAGATCTCTTTCTGCAAACAAACATTTGAAGACCTCACTGCAACAAGCAATCCTACAGACTCTCTGCAAACATACATTTAAAGATCTCTTTCTGCAAACATTTGAATACCTCACTGCAACAAGCAATCCTACAGACTCTCTGCAAACATACATTTAAAGATCTCTTTCTGCAAACAAACATTTGAAGACCTCACTGCAACAAGCAATCCTACAGACTCTCTGCAAACATACATTTAAAGATCTCTTTCTGCAAACAAACATTTGAAGACCTCACTGCAACAAGCAATCCTACAGACTCTCTGCAAACATCCATTTAAAGATCTCTTTCTGCAAACAAACATTTGAAGACCTCACTGCAACAAGCAATCCTACAGACTCTCTGCAAACATACATTTAAAGATCTCTTTCTGCAAACAAACATTTGAAGACCTCACTGCAACAAGCAATCCTACAGACTCTCTGCAAACATACATTTAAAGATCTCTTTCTGCAAACAAACATTTGAAGACCTCACTGCAACAAGCAATCCTACAGACTCTCTGCAAGCATACATTTAAAGATCCATTTCTGCAAACAAACATTTGAAGACCTCACTGCAACAAGCAATCCTACAGACTCTCTGCAAACATACATTTAAAGATCCCTTTCTGCAAACAAACATTTGAAGACCTCACTGCAACAAGCAATCCTACAGACTCTCTGCAAGCATACATTTAAAGATCCATTTCTGCAAACAAACATTTGAAGACCTCACTGCAACAAGCAATCCTACAGACTCTCTGCAAAGCATACATTTAAAGATCTCTTTCTGCAAACAAACATTTGAAGACCTCACTGCAACAAGCAATCCTACAGACTCTCTGCAAAGCATACATTTAAAGATCCATTTCTGAAAACAAACATTTGAAGACCTCACTGCAACAAGCAATCCTACAGACTCTCTGCAAACATACATTTAAAGATCTCTTTCTGCAAACAAACATTTGAAGACCTCACTGCAACAAGCAATCCTACAGACTCTCTGCAAACATACATTTAAAGATCTCTTTCTGCAAACAAACATTTGAAGACCTCACTGCAACAAGCAATCCTACAGACTCTCTGCAAACATACATTTAAAGATCCCTTTCTGCAAACAAACATTTGAAGACCTCACTGCAACAAGCAATCCTACAGACTCTCTGCAAACATACATTTAAAGATCTCTTTCTGCAAACAAACATTTGAAGACCTCACTGCAACAAGCAATCCTACAGACTCTCTGCAAACATACATTTAAAGATCTCTTTCTGCAAACAAACATTTGAAGACCTCACTGCAACAAGCAATCCTACAGACTCTCTGCAAACATACATTTAAAGATCCCTTTCTGCAAACAAACATTTGAAGACCTCACTGCAACAAGCAATCCTACAGACTCTCTGCAAACATACATTTAAAGATCTCTTTCTGCAAACAAACATTTGAAGACCTCACTGCAACAAGCAATCCTACAGACTCTCTGCAAACATACATTTAAAGATCTCTTTCTGCAAACAAACATTTGAAGACCTCACTGCAATAATAATCTTACAGACTCTCTGCACCCATACATTTTAAAGATCCATTTCTGCAAACAAACATTTGAAGACGTCACTGCAACAGCAATCCTACAGACTCTCTGCACGCATACATTTTAAAGATCCATTTCTGCAAACAAACATTTGAAGACCTTACTGCAACAACAATCCTACAGACTCTCTGCAAGCATACATTTTAAAGATCCATTTCTGCAAACAAACATTTGAAGACCTCACTGCAACAATAATCTTACAGACTCTCTGCACGCATACATTTTAAAGATCCATTTCTGCAAACAAACATTTGAAGACCTCACTGCAACAAGCAATGCTACAGACTCTCTGCACGCATACATTTTAAAGATCCATTTCTGCAAACAAACATTTGAAGACCTCACTGCAACAACAACCCTACAGACTCTGCACGCATACATTTTAAAGATCCATTTCTGCAAACAAACATTTAAAGACCTCACTGCAACAAGCAATCCTACAGACTCTCTGCAAACAAACATTTGAAGACCTCACTGCAACAAGCAATCCTACAGACTCTCTGCAAACATACATTTAAAGATCTCTTTCTGCAAACAAACATTTGAAGACCTCACTGCAACAAGCAATCCTACAGACTCTCTGCAAACATACATTTAAAGATCTCTTTCTGCAAACAAACATTTGAAGACCTCACTGCAACAAGCAATCCTACAGACTCTCTGCAAACATACATTTAAAGATCCATTTCTGCAAACAAACATTTGAAGACCTCACTGCAACAAGCAATCCTACAGACTCTCTGCAAACATACATTTAAAGATCCCTTTCTGCAAACAAACATTTGAAGACCTCACTGCAACAAGCAATGCTACAGACTCTCTGCAAACATACATTTAAAGATCCATTTCTGCAAACAAACATTTGAAGACCTCACTGCAACAAGCAATCCTACAGACTCTCTGCACGCATACATTTTAAAGATCCATTTCTGCAAACAAACATTTGAAGACCTCACTGCAACAACAATCCTACAGACTCTCTGCAACGCATACATTTTAAAGATCCATTTCTGCAAACAAACATTTGAAGACCTCACTGCAACAATAATCTTACAGACTCTCTGCACGCATACATTTTAAAGATCCATTTCTGCAAACAAACATTTGACGACCTCACTGCAACATTAATCTTACAGACTCTCTGCACGCATACATTTTAAAGATCCATTTCTGCAAACAAACATTTGAAGACCTCACTGCAATAATAATCTTACAGACTCTCTGCACGCATACATTTTAAAGATCCATTTCTGCAAACAAACATTTGAAGACCTCACTGCAACAACAATCCTACAGACTCTGCACGCATACATTTTTTTTTTTTTTTTTAATTTTTTTATTTATAACCAACAAATGGTACAAATGGTACAGTGGTGAGAAGACAAGACAAAAATACACCACGCAGGGTGTGATACAGTAATATAAAATTGGTAAGGTTACATGATACATTAGCATATATCAACGCAGATTCGTCAGATATAACAATATACAGGGTTCATAACGTATTAGGATCTACACATGACTGATATGAATTAGAGAGCGCGCTAGCGTGGATATTCACCAGTACCATACTGTTGGGGGTTTTATTTTTTTTTTTTAAACCTAACATAGTCAAACCTAACCTGACCTAACCTGAAAATATAACATTACCTATGGAAAACTAAACTAAACATAATTGGGTGGGCCCAGAAGTAAGTGAATCATCATCTTCTTGAGAGAAAGAGCTGAACAAGTCAGTGTCAAGATAAATAAATTTAAAAAAATAAGTGGCGTGTGTGAATATGTTTATTGCATATCAATGTGGAGTTTACATGCTTGTATTAATTTGTATTGAAGGCATGAGATACCTCCACTTGGGGTAGTGTTAGGGGGTGGTTACCTAAATATCAGCTAGGGTATACTATCAAGCAAGTTACCCCCAGTAGGCAAGCATATGCATTCCAATCATTGGAGTATGTTAGACAGCAATGTGAGTTTAATACACAGTATATTCACTATTTTAATTGATGTAAAGTTCAAAACCTGTGTGTATGTAGGGCTTTAACTTCAGAACTCAATGCATGTTAACATTGCATTAGTCATGTGGCGTGGGTATACCAGATAGCGATTTACTGCGGCATCATTCTCTCCTTAAAGACCTGAACATTGAGAATAATAGGAGAAGCAACCTGGCAATTGATAGGGTATAACATTAATATTAATAGGGTTGCATCAAGGGACAGTGGGTCCACTATCCGTGTGTTTGTAAGGCTCTAAACCTATATACCTGACACACAACGGGTCTCAACATTAATTAATTGTGGGGAACAAACATATAAAACAAAAACACAACCCTAATTAGAGAAAATAGGACAATACCCATGGCTGCTGAATGTACTGGGCTGTCTATAGAACAAAAAGATCTCCACTTACTAATAGGCAGTGCTGTACATGTGGTGAGCTGGAGTGAATTAAAGAATAACAGAACAGCAAGCCTAGTTGCCTTATAAAATTCAAGGTTCAGCCTTGTTTCATGGGGGTGGTAAATTAAGTAGCTGTCTCCTATTTGAAAGTATAGATATAATGCCCACTGCATCCTAGGGGACATTTGAGAAGTAGAGGTAGCTGCAGGGCAGAAAAATCACAATATGAAACATAAGGCTACAGTCACGGTTCAGGTATAAATGTAAGAATGCTATAGGATCCTGAAGTACACATTGTAATAATAATCAATATGAAAGTTGCATGGTGGATTAAAAACGGATATTGGATATTGTCAGGGCTCAACAAAAACTATGGTCACCATGATGGCAAGAACCTATACCCGCA